>NC_063452.1:38502707-38802707 GCF_020379485.1 Brassica napus | reverse complement strand
CATTAAGAGGAAGAAGTATAAACTTGATTTGTTTTAGCATTTCAACTGAAATAATAAAGAAAAACTTACATCACTTGACATGTAGGCGGCATCAGGTTCCTCAACAATAGGAGAAAGTGTTCCGTCATAATCAAGAAACAAAGCTATTCTTTTGCCTTTTGCAACACTCATGATTTTCTCAAAAGTAGTAAGTGCTGATGGATACTTGACCGTCCATTCGCGATAAGTCATATCCGTAGTAGTAGCATCACTGCTGCTTATGTTGTCTTTGTTAACTATGGCTGGGGTAGGAGAAGAAGCTATCATTGCATCAAGCCAAGCATTAGCCTTAACATCATCAATAATCCCAGTTTTCTTTCTGGGAACTGTTAGCAAGAGATTGTTGTTCTGTGACACAGCCGTGGCTGATGAGTAAGGAGGTAGTCTACTCTGACGAGCAGTTAATCTCGAGTTGCTTATCTGTGGAGAATCAGTCATTACAGGAGAAGAGTGACCAGACTTTATGTCCATAACAACACAATTTCTTAACAAAACTAAAGTTCCTCAGCGGATTGTGTACGGAAGAATCTCTGGGATTTTCACTCTCTTTCTTTCTACTCAAGGACCCTGAAATGCAGATACGAAGAACAAACAGAACCAGTTAAGACCGAAAAGAGCTACTTAAGTTGTGAACTAGAGAATTGATAAGAGATGAAATATTTTGACAAGAGAACATTGGATACGAAAGTGTACCCAAATGGGTCTCAAGTTATTATCAGAATGAGAAACAAACAAAAAGTTGTATAACATATCCTGTTTTTTTTTTTTTTTTTGTATTTTCCTGACAGTTGTTATGAAATGGTAATCAAGGAAACATATTAATCATGAATGGACCTAACTTTGTAATTTAATTTTGAAAGCGTAATTAAAACCAGAGAGATTTGTAAAATACAACTTCTTCTATAGTCCTGTGCTACCAAAGGAAGGAACAAACTGTGGGATCATTTGTCCAAATTTGAATTTCTAACTGATACAGAAAACCTCGCATCTTTTCACAATTTTGACCGACGTTTGAAGCTAAAGGTAAAGCATCAGATACCCAATAAAAAGGGCATAAACATTTGGTTTCTGCAAAACTACATACACGCTTGGAGAGACACTACTCTTGTAAAAACTACATTTTAGAGAAAAAGGTAAAAAGACATATGGATAGAGAACAAATAAAGATACATATAAATTTTTTTGAAAAAGCGTTAGAACATGAGAAGTTGTATTGTTTGGAAGAAACAATTAATTTTAACCAAGTTTCATAACACACTTGGAGGATATAGACAATTGAAAAAAAAAACATGTTAAGACCCACCACCACTAGTTCAAATGTGCTGCGCGTAAAGCTTGACAAATCATTGTCACTCTCCAACCCAAAATCCACCCACAATCAGAACAAAGTACCAATTCCAAAAATATATTAACAGAAGAAAAAAAATCAGGTTTTTAAACCGGTTCAGGCAATACCTAACTTCATAAAAACGTATCCAAGCCCATAAACAGATAAGAAAAACGCAGAGGATAAAACTGTTAAATGTCTAATTTTTTTCCAACAAAAATGAAATACGTAGAAAGAAAACGAACCTTTGAGCTAACAAATTGTGGTGGTTAAAGTTTAAGCAAAAAAAAAACAAATTGTGGTGGAAAATGCAGATACCGCTTCGAAAACTGAAAGCAACTATGAAAGAAAAGAACAAAGATTTTGAAAGAGAGATTTATTCTCCTTCTCGAATCTTTTATTTCTCGCGGTTTCTCGGCAATCAAATAAGGGACACAGAAAATATATGGGAAAAGAGGAAAACACCAAGAAAATATTTGCTAAAAGAGACGAACTGTAAATGTCTTAAATAAGTTCCCGAGAAAATCGCATAAATTAATAAAACTTTCGGAAGGTTAAAAAAAAGATGAACCTTTTTCCGTATTAAAAAAACTCTCTCCCGACGGTTGTCGACTCGCCATTAATTATTTTGAGCAATTAGGTTACGTGTTCGTGTTGTCCACGTATCCAATGAATAAAGCGCGTAACTACAAAAGGAACATGTTCAGCGCGTGGTGGGTTGGTGTACAACGCGCGATTGTTAATTAATTAATTAACTAGGTAATAATCTCCGCCTTCTCCTGAATATGATTATTAATTTCGTTTTTTAAATAAAAATACATTAAATCTGTTTAATTTGGATATTGGTTCGGTTTTAAATTTTTTTTTTTTGGTTTTAATCTTCTAGAATATAACTATTATTTTAAATTAATATTAATTTTAGTTTATTCGGTTAAAATGTTTGATTTTTTGGGTTTTTTCTGGTGAAAACCAAAAATTAATATTATTTATTTATTTTCATGTTATGAATTTTAGATAGTCGTCATGTCGAACCAATAGTTTCATATTATAGTTTCTAAACAAATAATAATTTAAGAAAAAGAAAAGAAAATTATTAAGACAAATCATTTCACTACAATTTTGTCGGTAGTGAAAGAAGCATTAAGAAAAAATATTTCAACTTTCAAAAAAATTTGATACTTCAGTTGTGGTGAATATTTAGTTACAAGGTGCTCACATCAAAGTGCACATGTATGTGTACGTAAAAAGTATATAAAAATAGTTGACAAATATATAAAGATATTGTTAATTAATATTAAATGACATTTTTGTTCAAAATAATAAATGATAGATAAAATTAATTTAATTTAAAATAAAAAATGCCATGACATTAGTCATTTTTCATATAAAGAAAATAAAATTGTATCCGTAAATAGAGGTAGACATCGATCGAACATCTCGGTATTTAGAAGCATTCGTATCGATTCGATCTTTAGCCACCTAGATATTCGCTGACTCGGATATCCGAAATGTTTTAGAATTTTAAAGAATATCTGATTTGATCCGTAAATAAAATAATTTTTAAAAAATAATTAAAAATTTTAATAATAACATTTTATTACAAATATAAAACATTATTTAACTTTTTAAATTCTATTACCTAATATAATAAATTTAATTCAAATTGTAAAACTGATATAAAGTATAATATATAACGTATATATATAATTCTTTACATATATCTATATATATGCATGTAACAGATCGAATTAGATATATGTTCCTAAAAATATTAGTATTTGTGATTTGCCTCTTTTTTGGATATTGTATTTTAATATTTGATTTGTTTCGTAGAGTTACGAATATCAAGATTTTTTTGTTCAAATCAAAACGGATAACGAATCGAATCAAAATTTATGAATATTTTGCTCAACTTTATCCATAAACAATAAAAAATAATATATATATATATAGTTTGGCTTTTGATTCATTATCTATTTTTGTTCGAACCGAAAAATCCAGAGTTTTATTGGAACTTTATATGTGAGTTTTTTTTAAAAAAATCTCAAAGTACATAGTATGAACACATTTATGAATATAGTGTGAACGCATTAGCATACATATTATCAAATCATCGTGAAATTGCCACGTGTCTATTATAGTGTAAATACATTTATTACAATGTTTATCTTTTAACATATAAGGGATTAGTGAGGTTAAATTAATAAACAGTAAGTTAATAAACATAATAAATTAATAAATTTTATCAATTTAAATTATACCAGTATAAAATATAACATAATTTAATAATATAATAAAATAATAAAATAATAAAGTTTGAAAATTTTCATGTAAATATGTGATTCTGATATAAACATAAATTAATAATAGGTTTACATAAAGTTTATATACGTATAAATAATATATTGTATAATTTGTTATTTTTATTTGTAATGACGGCTATCTTTAATTTTTATAAATACTTCTGAATATTTTAATATTATTTTTTTACTTTATACCTATTATACATGTACATTTACAGTAAATATTTTTATGCATTAGATTATTGAATAGTAACAACATAAAATTTGTATTTATAAAATTTATTTTATAACATTAGTAATTTATAAAGTAGTTCAGAAAAACCCAGACCATGTAGGCCCCACAGTGTGGAATCCATGGTGCTAGACACGTGGCAGTTGGTTTTAAACTTGACGAGCCGATTAGTTGAGTCAGGTCTAACGTGGATAAGTCCAATGGTGGGGACCACGTTACCATGAAATGGAAATCCGGTTTTTTGAAGGTATTTATGATTTGCTTCGCATATCACGGATATCTAATTTTTCGATTTGCTTTGCTTCGGAAAATACGGATATTCGGAAAAACAGATATCCATAAAATAAATAGATATTTGCAGATATTTACGAATACTTATGGATATCTCACATGTTTTGATTAATACAAATAATCTTAAAAAATTGATACAGATTTATTTTGTAAAATATTTTTTTTGCATGATATATATGATAAAAATTAAAAGAAGTAGTGAATCTACATATTTTGTAAATTTTTTGAACTTAGTTAACAATTATAATAACACAAATTCTTATGAAAAAAATTATAATTGTCATAAATGTGTTCTATTCCTTTTATGTAATACTTTTATATAAGTAATAATGTGAATAAAATTTATCAAATCATATGTTAGAATAATAGTTACATAATTTTATACATTAAGAACATTGAATATAATCAAGATATACATGTATTTATATATTGTCGGATCGGATCGGATATCCGCTTCTCAAAATTTTAATATTTGTGATTTGCTTCGATTTTAACGGATATTGATTTTTAGTATTTGATTTGCTTTGAAAGTTTACGGATATCTGGAATTTTCGGATCGAATCCAAACGAATAACGAATCGAATCAAATTTAACGGATAAAATGTTCAGTCCTACTGCCTGGTGCGGTCGCTCTCGAACACAGCTGGTGAGACTGTGTGAGTGAGTCGTGAGTTCAGCGATGGTTTTTTTCTCTTTTTGATTTGGATAAAAAATTAATTAAATATTTTTGTCGTCTATGTCCAAAAACCAGGAGGGTAAGACAGACAGAGGCAGTAATCCCAATAAGAAGTCTTCGTCTTCTCACTGTTCGCGGATCCTACTGACACGTGACGGACTACGATTGGTTTATTTTTAATTTTTTTTTTAATCAGGCAAAAAAAAAATAAAAAAAAATTAAACACTCATTTGGAGTGCTAGAGTTAATTATGCCTTTAGGATCTGTTTTCGTGGCACCAAGTTGTGGCTTGATGATGATTAGTTTACTGATCTTTTACTTACTGTTTATTTTTTCTTTTTGCTTTTATGATTTTACTTTTCTTTTTGCTCTTATGATTTTACTGCTGTACTTCCTTCTCGACGATTATGAGCATTTTTAAGTACTTTCTCCTCACCATTCACGTTGTTTACTGTTTGAACTTTCAACTAACACTATAAACTGTCAAGCTTCTTTCCTAATGCATATTGCTCCCTCCGTTTAAAAAAAATAGATTTTTTAGTACATTTATACATGTTAAAAAAAAAAACATTAAACTATCATAATAAATATATTATTTTCTATAATTTTCAGGTTTCAATAACTTTTAACCAATAGTAATTCAATAAAATCAATTAATTTTTTTTAAGTTTACATTTTTTTCATAAAAAATACAAAAATACATCTTTGTAAAATAAACTTTTTTTATAAAAAATCTATGTTAATAGAACAGAGGGAGCAGTATATAATGTTTCCCACCAATTTTTAGCTAACAGCTACATGTTACGTTTTCAACTTTATTATTAAGATAATAATACCTACGAATTTTAATAATATGCAAATACTATGTCAGTGTCAATATAAGCAACTGGTCCAAAATTAAATAATTGGATAGTCTGCTCACAAAATATTTTGATAAGAGAACAATAAAAATGTTATTATTAATGTTAGAGATGTAATTCAGTTTATGCATACCGAATATAAATGGTATTACTGAAAAATATTCACTCAACCTAATTTGATTATTGTGTTTCTACTACGTACATAGATTAGAAACGTTAACTATGGTACAGTTATTTTAAAAAAAACTTATTAACGAAAGTACAACGTAAGAAGTTAAAAGAGAAAAGTCTGGTCAAACTTAGTTTTGATGTTTTAATCAAAAAAACGTAGTTAGTTTTGCTGAGAGGAATCTACTCTAATATGAACATATTAGACTATCTCTAATGTATTCCCTATTTTTATCTCTAAAATAGAGTAACTCTTAAATAGAGATGTGTTTCTCTCCAATGTATTCCTCTATTTATACCTCTAAAAAGACTTCTAAAAAGAATATTCTCAAAAAATTCTATTTTTTTTTACAACAAATATCTTTTATTTATGAAAGTTGAAAATTAACCCTATTTAGTTTTAATTTTTATAAGATTTTCATATAATTATAACTTTTTTTAAATTAAAGTTTCATTATAAGATTGTTTGGTAAATAAAAAGTGTGATTTTATGTTTATAAAAACTGTATTTTTTATAAAATAATTGTTTTTGTTATAACTATAAAAGTTTAAAAATTGAAGGACTATTTTGAAAATAAAAAAGTATACCTCTATAATAGAGAAAAATAACAATCTCTATTTTAAAAGTGAATATAGCAATGGATTGGAATATTTTTTTTCTCAACAAATGTCGAAAAGGCCTCCGTTAATTGTGTACAAACCTGACAAATGATGATTCAGACGAGATTCAGCATTTTTGAACCATGAAATTCTTGGTTAGCATTTGGAGATAAATATAGCAATGGATTAGAGCATCTCCAATGTATACCTTTATATTTTCTTCTAAAATAGATATCTCTATAATTGAAGTGAAAATGCTCCAATGTATGTCTGTATAATAGAGTTTCTCTATTTTAGAGGAAAATATAGAGGAAAATTACTTTTTGTTTCTATATTTAGATGTGAAAATAACATATCTCTATATTTTCTCTTATAAATAGAGGAACTCTATTATAGAGGTATACATTGGAGTATTTTCACTTGTATAATAGAGTTTTTCTATTTTAGAGGAAAATATATAGATAGAAATAGAAGTGGGTAGGAGATGGTTTATGAGATGCAAAGACAGTTAAGGATACTGACAAGAAGACGACAAACTAGATGAACCATTTTGGAAGCCAAAGGAAAAAAGAGAAAGGAGAAAAGAGATTTGGCTTTTCGAGGAGATGTAGGGTTCGTTAGGTACCAATGAGGGAAGATTGTGGGACCACGTCACAGATGAATCTCCATTTTCTAATTTAATTATTTAATGACCAAATGAACTAATATGACTTATGTTGAATTAATTGTTTTATATTGAAGGAAAACATGTTATTGATTTTAGTCGTAGAGTATAAAAATAGGAAGATCTTTTGGAAACTGAAATTTAGGAGTCGAATCTTCTCGTTTGACGCCGATGTTTATGCTCCCTCTGTTTCATACCTCACTAACCTCAGGCCACAACTCATTTTTATAATTATTTTCAAAAACCATAAACATTAAGTTCTACTAATATATTAATATTTAATATATACTAATATTGACTAGGGCTGTTTTCGGCCAATAGGTCGTTGGCGTATACAATTTGATCTAACATGAAACAAGTTCCAAATTCCATACAAAAAATGTAAAAAGGTGGTGTATACCACCAGTTCAGGGGTCTGACTGGTTTTACGCAGTTTTTATGGTACCAACGGTTGATAACATTTTGTAACAATCATAAAAATGCTGTAAATTGTTTCAAATCTTTTAAAATCAAAAGATGATTTCCGCTAGCATTTGCGGTTGCGAACGGATAAATAAATATAAAATTATTTTCTAAAAATATTTTTAAAATTTTAATTTAAATTCTAAAATTAAAACTTCATGTATATATTATATTATATTTTAATTTAAATTTACTAACAGTAGCATAACTTATTTTATAAAACTTAAACCAAAACTATTCACTATAAGTTTTAAGCATTAATATATACATATATAAACGAAAAAAATGTTTAAAAAGTTCTAATATAAATCTTCAAAACAAATATTACTGAAATTATAACTTTCATTTAAACTAAAAAAATAAATAAGTAAATATAATATTGTCATTAACTATACCATATTAATAATTATTATATTTATGCTAATAGTATGTTTTGATTTTTTTTATAGTGTTATAATGCGTTGATACTGGTTTTATTGTTAAATAGTTGCAGTATCTCATAATCAACCAGTCATAAATATTTCGCAGTATCTAACTGTTGTATCAGTCGTACAAATTGCTTAATAACGCTATAAACCGTAGCCACTTGCATCCGCAAACTCTTGCAACCGCAACCGATGCGTTTCAACTAGCCGGACCCTAGATACAAGTTATATTGCGGTTGCTTTTAACTGAGAAAACTACTATAATGTAATCCTTTCATACGAATTCATTACAAATTATGATATTACATTAAACAATATATAATTTTAATCGGGGTTAATTGTTCATTTCATGTCAACATGTTTTGTCTAGAATTTTTAATAACTTTTGGAGGTATAATTAAAAACAAAAAGGTACATGGAAACCCATAATAGAGGGATAATGGATAGAGGGATAAAAGTTACCAACCATTCAACATCACCCCACCGGCAGCACGAGGAGGAGTCCATAGATAGGCGGTGCCGTCGTTCGGGACGGTGAATTGGAGATTGCTGCCTCCAACCCTCCAAACCCAAGACCGTATACATCCATTTAACCCACTGAACAAGAAGATCAGTGAGACATATCGGGCACACCTCCTCCGGAAAAGAGCAACCTTCGAACTAGTAAGAAAACTGAGTGCCAAACTACTGCTTATCCACACTCTTCGACCATACCACTTTCACAGAAGCTACAACTCCATAAAGATGATGTCTTTATTGCAGGAAAGAGAGTTACACGCTGCCACAGTCAAGAGCTCGACTCTGGAGGACAGAGACCACCAATGAAACGCGGATGCTGTCTCGTGACAAATATACATGGTCGAAAAAGCGTTGTTCAGAGGGTGGCCGTGACAAATATAGGGTGTCCAACATCATTCCTGGGCGAGCCTGAGTTCCTCTGTCAAACTCGTGGGTTTGTTAAAAATTGGTGCTTAAATATATTAATCGGTCGTGTAAGTGTGATGAAAATCGGGGATATCGTGTTCGTACGAGGAGAAATAAACAAGGCATGAGCTATAGTTATTGGGTATTAGTTGAAGATATATTCACCAACGACAGTTTTTAGATTTCAGCGCCTGAGGAAGATAAATTTTGAAATCATAAGAATACCCTTTATTAATGAAAAACATCAAATTAGGACAAAAATATCATAGAGGACTTTAAATCCATGCATGTGTCATTTAAAAATCCACTCTAACCACTGCACTAACTCAACTTTTTGTGCTATTAATACGACTCTATAAAATACTCCCTCAGTTTTATATTCCTTATTGTTTTAGAATTCGGCACACAGATTAAAACAACATTTAGTTTTGTATATTTACTAGATAAACACACCATTACCAATATACCTAACCACATTTCAACTAATTGAAAAATAGATTAAAATATAAAATCAATAAATTTTGTATTGAAATTATAAAACAAAACTTATTTTAAAACATTTTTTTTTCCCTATAACGACGCGTAATCTGAAACGGAGGGAGAAAGAAAATGGACGAATATGCAGATGAAAGATTTTTGTGAAAATGGACGCCGTTAGGGGAGTAGCACTAAAACTAAGTTTTTTTGTGAAAATAGGCGCCGTTAAGGGAGTAGCACTAAAACTATCTTATAAAAAAAGAAAATGGACGAATATGCAGATGAGAGATTTGATCTCATTAATTAAATAAGGGAAAATTGTTTTTTTTATGCCAAAAAATGGTAACTATGTTCCATTAGACTAATTTCTATTTTGTACCATTTTTGTCTCTAATGCCCTTTAGTATTTTTAAAAATAAATTAAATAAATAGTTTTACAAACAAAAAAATTTAGAAAAATAATAACTACTGATGAAATACTTGTATGAATTTAGTGGTATTTTGGGGTTTTTGCCAAATATGACTCAAAACTTGATTTGAAATGCAAACATATACTCATTTTCTATGTTTTCAAGCCATTTGAACGTTTTTGGATATGCAGGTTTTTCAGATCTAGATTTAGATATGCAGGTTTTTCAGATCTGGAAGACTTCTGTGCTAGAAGACTTCCAGACGACTTGCAAAAAGTCTTCCAGACGACATCCAGGAGGTCTTCCAGACGACATCCAGGAAGTTTTCCAGACGACTTCCAGGAAGTCTTCTAACGAAGTATTCTCCCATGTCTCCCTTTCATAACAGATCTGAGTGTTTTGGTAAGTTTTATGTCTGATTTTTCCTCATTTGGTAACCTCATGTTGCATAAAGTTCATACATTTTTCCCAAACTAAAATTCTCCAAACCCACTCTAATCCTTTGACTTGAAAACACTAAACTTTATATGAATTTTTCATTTTTGTCTCATGTCTTTCTCATTAATCTATGTTTTTGTTGCAGGTTTTTAATTAGATGATTTTCATCTTCCACTTGGATATGTACTTTGTGTGTTCTATAAAAGTATATCTATCCAATTTTCCACTCATTTTCTCTGTTTTTAAGCCATTTGAACGTTTTTTGATATGATTTGAGTTTTTCAGATCTGGATTTGATATACATGCTTTTCAGATGTGGATCAGACTTTGGAAGACTTATGGGAAGTCTTCTCGGAAGTCTTCTAAAATATAATGCGCTAGAAGACTTCCAGGAAGTCTTCCAGGCGACTTCCAGGAAGTCTTCCAGGCGACTTCCAGGAAGTCTTCGATCCAAAAGACTTCCTGGAAGTTCTCTGACGGAGTCTTCTTCCATATAAAGTAGAGTCTAAGCTTGTCTTTGTAGAAGAATGATCTATAATAGTTTTGTTTGTGGTATGTTCTGTGATTTGCATGTGTACTCCTTCAATTGTGACTTTTTTTGTAAATTTGAAGATATATTAATGAAAAAATTTGGTAAATATGTTCATTTTTCACAATATTATCTTGCCAAAATAACTTGACATAATTGAAGTTAATGATACAACTTCAATAGCAAAACACAATGACACAAAAATTAACCAAATTTATTACAACTAAGGGAGAAGAATTCTCAAGAAAACTTAGTCAAATTCACAAAAGATAAAACATTACATAAGTTTAAAGATGGAACACTTTTATTAGATACATAAGTAAAAATTATATCTTATGATCTAAGAAGACACATAAAACCATGTTACTTGATATTCTTGAAGTTAATTAACACTTTTGAAAATTAAATAAACATATTTTAAAGTTACTTAACAAATTTAAAAAAATTACGTAGAAAACTTCCGTGAAAGTCTTCTCAATTAGCTAAAAACTTTACTAAGTATGAATGTTGGTAACCTCATAAATATCACCAAGTAAGTTATAAATTTCATTCAGTAGCCCCAATGTTGACTAATATACATGAATTAACAAAAAAAAATTAAAAAGTCTTTATAGTTTTAGAGAAAATGAAAGTTTATTAAACATTGACGCAGACGACTTCCACGGAGGTCGTCTGGTATACTTCTAAGAAGTCGTCCATTTATGTTAGTTCTGCAATTGATTTTTAACCTAGACGACTTACATGGAAGTCGTCCATCTTTGTTTGTTAAAAACAAAATCGAGGCGGCTTCCATGTAAGTCGTTCCATGTAAGTCGTCTAGGAAAAACAGGTTAGTTTTGCATTTGATCGGATTGTATCAGAAATTTGACTTTTTCTGGACGACTTACACATAAGTCGTCCAGTAGAAAATTAAAAAATCAATATTTTGTAATACCAAGATGACTTCTATGTAAGTCGTCTTATGTTAGTTTTGCAATTGAAAAATAAAACAAAAAATATTATTTTTTCTAGACGACTTACACGGAAGTCGTCCGTCCGACGACTTACATGGAAGTCATCCAAGATAAGCAAGGTTTGACCAGAATCTCGGAATAAAATCATGGACGACTTTCGTGTAAGTCGTCTGATGGACGACTTCCGTGTAAGTCGTCTAGACAAAAATAATTTGTTTTTGTTTTATTTTTCAGTTGCAAAACTAACCTGAGACGACTTCCATATATAACAAAATATTTATTTTTTAATTTTCTACTAGACGTCTTACATGTTAGTCGTCCAAAAAAAGTCAAATTTCTGACACAATCCGGTCAAATGCAAAACTTAACCGTTTACCTTAGACGACTTACATGGAAGTCATCTCGATCTTTTTTTTAACAAACAAAGATGGACGACTTCCATGTAACTCGTCTAGAAAAACACATTTAAAATTCAATTGCAAAACTAACATCTGTGATATGCCCTAAATTAGGGAAGGATCATTCAGCCGGACTTAAGGATATGAACTCGCCAAAAGGGGAGAACTGATGGATTGAATGGTTACACAAGAGGGGCTGAGAGTCTCTTGATACTACCGAACTTTGATTATTGCTTGATATGACGCACAAGTCAAGCAAAATAAGAGTTTATATCTGTTGCTTGATATGACGCACAAGTTCAACGGAATAGAGAAGTTTGCTTGGAGCTAACCACACCAAGAAACAAGAAGTGTTCTACAAAGAACAAAAGAGATAAAATCAATAAAAGGGAAAAAAAGTTGTTCTTTTTCGTGGCTCATAGGCCCTATTTATAAGATTACAAGTTGTAGAAATCCAAAGAAGAATGTGCTAAAAACAAGGCATTGAAAATATAAACAAAGACCAGAAAATATTAAATGAGTCAAAAGCACGGAATCTGATAAAGACCAGTCAAGATGATCCTTGGGCTACTGTCCAGGTTCATTATGGTCGTGCTGGTCCATGGTGGTAAGGATAAGGACGCACGCGGGACGATCCACACACCCACTGGACGTTCCACATGAACGAACTGAACTTTCGGATGATCCGCTTTACCAAGATGTGTACTGGCGTGCGACAAGTCTTCAGAAATCTTGAAACTCCTTCCTTAGTGATATATCTGAGTGAGAAGTCCATCAAAAGGTCGAACACTGAAGCAAGAACGTCAGTACAACCTTCAGGACACGCGGTGCGCACCAAAAGGGCCATAAGGGAGAATTTGCGGCCATCTTTGGATTCTTCTCGTCCCAAGTGGGTTCAGGCTCGACCATCAGTCTTATAATGTTGAATTGGTTGGGAAATAAGTGATATGGATCGATCAATTCCATCACTAGGCCGTGGTTGTAGTCTGAGCTCCATTCCGCACGTCTGTGGGTCGATACGGTGGTCAGCGCGTGCGGTACGATCGGGGTGATCGGATGGGACGGTACAGATGGTCTGATCAGCACGTTCCGATGGAAAAACATGGTCGGTATGGATGGAATGATCAGATGGGATGACACGGGTAGTATGTTCAGCAAAATCTGATGGTAAAACCTCGATTGGGTCGATCTGGTTGACAAGGTAGCCACCTTGGCTGTGTCCGTGATCTGAGCCGGTTGTTGCTCGATCCGGGGCGCATCCCTCTGCATTGACCAGAAGACTTCCATGTAAGTCGTCTACAGCCAGACGACTTACCCGGAAGTCGCCTGGGCGAACATATTTGGTAAAAAAAAAACTGATTTCATAGCTCAAACCAATGAGACAACTTGTTTAGCACACAAAATTCTTTTCTAAGCACCCAGAATCTCAAACAAAAGTGATCCACCAAGAATCGTAAGCTTCAATGGCTCTATGAACCATAAAATTTTTAGAATCAAAATCTTGAGTTTTTATGGATGAATATGGAGAGAAAGTGAAAGAGATGTTGTTTTTAGTTCACAAAAATTGAGAAAGAAGGAGTGTAAATCGATTTGAGGTGCATTAAGAGCTTCAAATTGGTTGTTCATGGTGGTTAGTGTATTGATGGCAATGACAAACTTGTAAATGCTTGAAAATGATGAGGTTTAAAGAGTAAAAAGACCATTTTCGAAAAAACAAAAAAAAACTAATGGCATTTTCGTGAATAATATGAACTTGTGTGGTGAATAGGGCAAAAGAAAAATCCAAAAAAACATGGGTTAGTTTTAGGCTCGACTTTGAGTTTTGAGTCAATTTTGCAAATAACCCGGTATTTTTTAGTTTTAAAAATGTTTAAATCATAATTTCAAATCATGTTCTACATAAAGTAGAACTGACATTCTACGAAGTAGAAAATGAAATTTACTTTTTTTTTCATTGAATCTACTATGTTTAGAATATGTGATCTACGTAAATAATAATACTCTAAAAATATTTAGAATACACATTCCACGCTTAACCTATCCCTCTAAAATCTGTCGAAATCAGAATCTACATATTAATATAAATCTAAAATCTGTAGAAATCGAAATCGAAATCTACACATTACTATAAATCTAGAAACCTGTAGAAAACGATTTTTCAGATTTACTGTAAATCTAAAACCTGTAGAAATCGAAACCTACATATTACTATAAATCTAAAAACCTGTAGAAACCGAGTTCTACAGATTTACTATATTCTACGGATAAGAATAATAAGTTCCGAAAAATAAGAGAAGAAAATATTTGGAAATATTCAGTTTTCATATATGAAAAAGCGATTTTTCAAAAAAAAATATGGGAAGAACATAATCGGTTTTTTTTTTATTTGTGGATTTTTAATGCTTTATTTTATTTTAATTAATTTAACTATTTATTATTTTTTAATATTTAACAATTGTTTAGTTAATTTTAATTTTGAATTTATAATTGAAATTAAGAGCATTATTGCCATTTTGAAAATAATTAGCCTAATGGGACATAAAGTATATGAAATTAGTTTAATGAGACATAGTTACCATTTTTTTGGCATAAAGAAAAAATTTTCCCTAAATAATTTGTATGTAATGTTTGACGGTTTTGAAAGATTTTTGAATCACATGTTACAATAGTATAAGCTGTTTCTAACACTCGAAATATAATATGTAACCTTAGATAAATATGCTATACTCATATTGCTTACTTTAAAGTATAAAAAGATGAAGGAGAGTTGCTAAAATGTTTTTGTTTATATATATATATATATATATATATAAATATATATATATATAAATTTATACGGTAGGTAGGAGTTGTGATTTTATATTCAGAACGGTGTCTAGACTAGAGGCAAAACAAGACGTGCCAATCAAGGCACCTAGGAACCGACATGAACATATGTGCACTCAAAAAACATCTCACCATGAGGAAATAAGCAACCAAACTATTGGCCTAGATTCTCAACTCAACCTGTTTCAATGCCAAGTGGAATCACCTCAAAAACAGCACAGACCAGAAAATTATGAAATCTATAAACCAGAGGTTCTCCAGTTCATGCAATTGTGAGTCTCAGCCCACTCAAGTGGATCTCATTCCAACCATGAAACAGCCTGCACCACACTGTATACTTTAAGGTGAATATATTAGTTATCTAAAAAGCCTGAAATCACAAGAAATGTCCACATGAATTTCAAGTTAAACCCATTTTCCAAAACGGGTCCAACTATTTCTCGACTTGCCTTATTTGGAATCTCATGAGTTCAAGCACATTCAAACAATATTGTGGTGACAAAAGAAGTATCTAAGCATTCATGAGACACATCCAACCATCTAGGAGAGCCAGACGTCCACTTACCATACACCATCAACGATAGGATCATGATTAACACCAACTTGCTATATTCGGATACATTCACACTAAGAGTATCAATACGTCAACGACTACTTCACCAAGATTGTTGTGTTTTCCTTGGATTCTTTGGAATGAAAAGAAAATTTTCTTATCCCCCTAAACCGTCCAGATAAAAAAGAGACATCATCTTCTATTATTTAGCCAGATTTTCACCATTAAGCTTCCAATGGCGTTTTATTCAATTATTGATTTCTTTGTTGTTTTAGTCCCTAGTTGAGTCGTTCCATGGAGTGGCGGAGTCAGAAAATATTTATACATGGGTCATAAGATTTAACTAAAAATATAATTTATTAATACTAATTTAAAAGTATTTGTAACATAAACTATTAAGATGTTTTAATATTTAGAAATTATATTTGAAACAAAAATGTATAGTACCGAAGGTATTTAAGAAATAATTGTTAAATAAAGCTTTTAAAAATGTGGGAAATGAACAAAAAAAAATTGCAAAACAAATAAACAGCTGCAAGAAAAATAAAATTGTCATCCGAAAGAAAAAAATAGAGTTGTTTACCATCTAAGGCACATTTTGAGTTCTTTTAACATCTAGAGATACATTGGGCTGTTGGGACACTTTCTTTGGACAGTTGTCATTTTTCTTACTTTTATGTTCTCAAGCCCACTTAGTTGTATTTTGTATTGTTAGGTTAAAGTAACTCTGAATTGTGGACATTAAAGAGGTTTGGTATATGGAAAGGTGTGTCTTAATCTGAACCACAAGTTTGAGGTGTACTATTTTTATCTAGCCTACTAAGGTACTAATTTACCTAATATACATAACCACATTATCCTTTGTGTTTGTCCACATCCATGTCCTCACACCCAAAAAATAAGATTTCAAACAAAAACAAGTACGCAACACAACCAATCCTTCATATCAGCTTCATTTCATTATATGTCTATTGCAAAATACATGTTCCCAACGACAATACAACGATTTACAAAATACATGTCTCTGTTTTTTTTAATCAAATACCATGGAAGCATGGACGATAATAAGTTGTGGACGTCTGATATGTGTACGGATATGTTGTGGAAGCTAAATTGTGAATTAGTATCATTTTCAAATTAAGTAGCGCATGGAAAATACATCGTGTAATTTTCTCAAAATTTTGTGGACATGCAAATAGCATGTTGATGGCTATTTGTAGATCTTGAATGTGTCAAAAAAATATTGTGACAAAAATATATACAGAGATGTGGATGTGGATGACTGATGTCTAATGACTTAAAATGATTTTAGATCATATTAATTGTGTGTTTATTTGCAAAGAAAAAAGAGTTAAAAAGCACTGTTGAAAATTTTGGAGCTAATCCAAAAAAAATATATGCATAGTTAGAAAATTTTGGGGGCAAATATGAAATTAATTGAAAGAACAAGGACCAAAACGAAAAATTGAATAAACTCGGCTAGGAGCAGATCGAGCTATCCCTAACAATGGAAAAACACGGCGGCGAGAGGCTGAGCGAAAAGAGCCGTCTTCGATAGGCTGAACAGTGGAGCTATCTTTGATCAAGCAAATTGTGGTGGAGGTCGTGTTGCATTGGATCAAAGGTGAAAATTCACGGACTTGAAGTCAAGGTTCGTCAATGACGATCTCGAGGCTCGAGCTGAGCAATGGCGGCTTTGATTTACGGTTCACCGGAGAATGCAGAGAAGGTATGAGATCACGGCGACGACGATTGATTTTTGCTCGACTCCGATTAGCCACCACGGCGGATCTCGAACTCGATCTGGTTTGACAATGGCCGCTGAGGGTCAACTGTAGGGTTGAGATTAATGTGAAGACGATTGAGTTTTTGAGGGGACTTAAAATTCATTAACACGTGTGAGGGAGTGTGCACATGTCTCTAGTTTGTAGTTGAACAACGAAGAAAGTTGGGGAACTCTAGTTTTGTTAGGATCAGAGATTTTTTTGTCTTCACTCATGCATAATGCGTCTACAAAGTCAAAAGTGTCTCCAGTAGTAATTGACCACTCATAAAGTGTCCTATGGGGTAAATTTCTCAAAAAAATATGCGGCAAAAGAAATATATTCTCTATAATGGATATTTTAAAAGTCCAATGAGAACGTAAACAAGCAAAAAAACATAAGAAAACATTTGAAAAGAGTTTATATGTTCATTTTAAAACTGGGCTTTTAGACCCAAATCAGTTAAAGAAAAAAATATATAAAAAAAGAAGATAAGAGGGTGCAAAGACGTGTAGCGATCTTGGATAAGAGGGGTAAAAACAAAGTAGTTAAACCAACTGTGCAACTGTTATTCACATGTCTAAGCTTCAATATTTAGTTTTTCATATTTGACCGGGGTCAGCTGACCCCCCTCCTTGCCATGTAGCTCCGCCCCTGGTTCCATGAGCCTGTATAAGCTCTGTTTTCTTCATTGTAAAGCTCCCAGTTTTAGTCCGAAACATATTTTATTCGTTTGCCTTTGCAAAGAAACCAAAAACCAATTCTCTCAACACTTGTGTGTGATTCATTGTGTTCAGATTTTCTTGACTTATCAAAGCTCTTTTCCGTAGATTTTGTGGCGTCCTCAGTCCACCATCTAATCCATTCCACCCGCTGATCAAGTCCAGAGAGTGTTGAACAACCAGTTGGCTTGGTTTCATCAAACCACTTCACTTCATTGATCATCCACCGGATTTGAAAGAGAGTGTTGTACAACCATGTTTCATCTCCCGTTCAACCATAAGTTAGACTAGACTGTCCATTTGGATCTTACATCATTTTGGTTTTAGATCTTAAAAGCTCTTGAATCAACTTCTATCTATCCTTTATCAATTGCTTGTTTTTGCTCTTTGTTTTTTCTTAAACAAGAAAAAAAAAAAAATTCGTTTGCTGCATTTCCTGTTTCTGTTATTTGATTCCCAGAAAATACGTAACAACAAAAGTTGTGTTTCCATTCTTGATTTTGGTTGGTTAATTATCATAAAAAGAAAAAACTATAAAAAATTATATTTATCTAATCTATTAATTTAGGGTTCTATTTTTTATCTACTATTAACAAGTCATAGTAAAACCACTTAAAGAATTAGATAATATGACATATTTGACTATTTACATTAATAATAAACCAACTATAAATTTAAATTTTATTTTTTAATTATAACAAATTTGTTGAGAAAGAATCTAACAAAATCTTTTTAAAAATTAAATGTTTTTTTTTATAAAATAGCAGATTAACTAATTTCGTAATTACTAATATAATATTATTATAAATCAATTTTAATTACAATTTTATTCTAAAACAATAAAATATAAAAATACACTATTTTATAAATTTTATAATTATATTATGTATTATATAAAAATAGAAGTGATTTATGAATTAAATATGACAAAATTATATTAAATAGGTAAACTAACAAAAAAAATTAACTGTTTCATTTAAATAAATTATCACTAATTATTAAAATGGGTTAAAATTCGTAAAATATTTAATATTTTATACAAAAAAAATATTTATTAACATAAGTTAAATTTTTATATCTACGACTATATGTTATATTTTTATTTATTTTATATTGTTTAAAAATGTTTATAAACAAAAATATAATAGTATATAGTAACCTTTAGTTCATATACTATTTTAAAATATATTATTAGAAAACTATGAAATTTTAATAATTCATTTAAACTATTAATGACAGATCAAGTTTTAATTATAAATTTATTTTTATTTTAAATATAACAAAATTTGTTGAGAAAAATTTAGAAAATATTACCAAAAATTAAAATATTTTTATAAAATAATGTATTAATGTAGTAACAAAAACAAATTCAAAATTCATGTAATCTTCCAAACTCAAAAATAATTGTATAATTTTTTTAAGTTTTCTTGGTAAAATATACAATCTTGACAATAAATATTCAAGCTGAAAATGATAATATTTCAAATTTTACAAGAAAATAAAATCATAAATAATAAAAAAAAACTTTTTATAATGCACCACGGAAAATAAATATATATGTTGTAAAAATTAAAGTAATCTAATATTTTGAAATTTTAATTAAAAAATATATGCACGGACGCGCGGGTCAAAATCTAGTTTTCATATATGTCTATCGCTTATTTAATTTGATTTTATTGTTCCTGACTTTTCATTAGTTTTTTCATTGCTTGCATAAAGAAAAAAAAAAGAGAAAGAAGAAATAGTTGAATCATTTGATCCATAAAAAATATGAAAACCATAAAAAAGTCGTTTGTTTGCATTTTGTTCCTGAGCTAATTTTCATGTATTAATTATTTACATTGCTAAAAAGAAAAGCCAATACAATTTACCGATTTAGAGCATGATTAAATGGGGGAGACCCTAATTAGGTTCTTAATAAATATCCCAATATATAAAAGAGATTGAGTTAGAGCATGAGGCTATCCATGTAGGCATGGAAAATCAACCAATGAGAGGGTTTGATTTTGCCACGTCAATATTGCTGCGTTAGAAAAGATATTTCCGGTGGGCTTTTTGAAAAATTATAATTCGGCCCATTGCAAGCCTAAAACCTAATTCGTCTCGAGCTCGTGATTCTCTCCCTCTAGACTCTTCCACTTCGTCTTCTCCAATCTCTGAGTTCGAGTTTTGCGTTACCTTGAGCCACTTCTGATCAATCAATGATCTTTAAACTCTTCTTCAATGTTTCATTCTACCCCCGATGATTCTTCATCCTTCAAATCCAGACGTTTCATGAATTTATCAACCACTTGCTATAAATTTAGGGCCATAGACACGAACCCTCACTACCCCAAACCAAGTTCTCTGCAATTCTTACTTTTCTACTCCTCTTTTCCGCCATGGATAACCTTGATTTTGTCCTCCTAATTTACACTCGGCAATGAGCATCTTTGCCGTTTTCTCAAGTGGTTGTCCGGCGACTCATCGTTCACTGGGATTATTAGGTTTTTAATCTGCCTTGCCTGTTCAATTGCTGTTAATCTCAAGACCAAGAACTTATGGCGGATAAACATGTTAATTAGTTAACTCCCTTTTGGGTTTTCAGAACTGTTATCATTCTCTGCAAGTCGATCTTTATTTTCCCTTTTTTCGTCACGTTTGATTCCTCTTATGAGTTTTTGGTAATCAATCAACTACTTACCAAGCTGTTTCGTTCTAAATATGTAGTAAAACCTATCATCTTAATTCGTTGACTATTCACATAATTCTACTTTTTGTTTTGGCGTCGACTAATGATTGTTGTTGTTGATTTAACTTGATTTTAGTTGTTCTTTCCAGGTTCTGATTGCATCACCTCCAAGGAAAAAACTCAGGGGGTGGAGAGGAACTGAAGCTTCTCAAGAATCACTCTCAGCCAAATATAGTTGTAAGCAATAAAAGCTTTCTGTATTTCTTACAATGTCTGGTACACCCACTACATCTTTGTTTCTTTTATATCTCTTTCATTCACAACCACTAAGAATTTTGTTTCTTTTATAGCGTGAAACATGAAAACAAGAACTTGTGATTGATTTATTCTTAGAAATCTGTGTTTTTGTGGACTTATGGTCCAACAGAGAGGGAGAGACAAGGTTTTCCAATAAGAAGCTATTCATCCGTCTATGTGAGTCTCCTCTTCTCATGGACGATGAAAGAAAATGGGAGAACAGTAAGTTTATACGACATACCCTGTTTTGTAATAGATGGTTTCTTCAAACTTATTGTTTAAAAATCTTGATTTAGAGCTTTTGGATGGAGAAACGAAGCGGTAAGAAATATTGGATGTTATCAACGAGGAAGCTGGAGCATTGGCCACGGCTGAGTGAACCAAGAGCTTGAACTTAATTGTCATCTAAGCTAATGCTCTTCATGACTTTTTAAAGGTAAAGAATGCCATCTCTTTGCTCGTGCGTTGAGATTTTATTTATATATTTGACCGTTTACCTTTTGAAATTTTACGACTGATTCATCTTTGCAGAGTGATTGTTTTTAAAATAAAATAACTTATATGTTGCAGCGGAGTCGGTTGTGGTTATCGTTGTTAAAGACAAGAGTGGTGTTAAGAAGTAAAAGAAAGCTAGAAAGCTAAGGAAGAAGATGAAGATCAATGAAAATCGGGTGGTTGGGTAAAGGAGGAGAGCGCAAAATTTTAAGAAGGTTGTGATTGGACATTTGAGGTCTCATAAGGGAAGGAACTATAAAATGATTTTTACCTCCTGAATTATTTGTCGAGGCTGGAGGGGTTGTGATTCCGGGACCGAACTCTGTTTTTGTTTTCTTTGCTGGTGAGGAAAAGGAAAACATTCAGAGATTTTGTTTGATACACTAAGAGCATGATTAACCCGGGTTCTTAGGATGAGGTTCTTAGCGGAAGTTAAGAAACTGTTTCTTAACTTTTAACTAAAAAAGTTAAGAACCGGTTCTTAAAGTCCTTATTTAAGAACCAGTTCTTAAGTTTTTTAGTTAAAAGTAAGAACCCTACTCTAAGAACCCCGGGTTAATCTAAGCGTTCAGATTCTAGACTCTCTTTAGAAAGTGTAAAATTTAGGATCAGAACTCTTAAACAAAGTAATTTCAAGCAAGTATATTTTCTGATTTACATCTCAGGATTCTTCCGTGTCTATATACTAAATATTTTATAGTATCCAGTCTCTTTATATTTAGAAATTCTGAAGCAGAGAGTATACGTTCTTACACATTGACTTCAGGACGACTAAATCATATAATAGCATATTCTTTTTTTTTTCCAAATGCAAGTGGTACTGAATTCACATAGAAAGCACCAACTTTGTTAGACGCATGAGCTATGATTAAGCATCATCAATCATCAAGACTATTATGTGAGAAAATTGAATTTTGTGATCATACAACGTAAACACAAGCATATGAGAACAAGTTCTCCGCACTTCACTTTATTATATTATATTGAAATTTGAGACGAATTAACAAATCAACAAGACATGAGTTTTAAAATCCATCCTCACACACAAAACTTTCCGGCCACAACGACGGGTACTCGCCCAAGTTTTTGAACATGGGTTACAACCAATCTATGTTTGAGAAAGAACAAAAATAATTTAAAAGGAGAATAGGAATAGTTGCATGGTACTTTTTAGATTAAACTTCCACCGAGCCCAAATGAACATATATGTTCTACGGTTTTCAGTCATTATTTTCAGTTCAACGTAATCTCATTTATATATATAATCAATAAGCAAAGCCATATGTGGTAAGCTTCGGTTTCTAATGAGGCATGTAATGAGTAAATCTCATGAAACTAGGTTATAGGAAACCATGGATGAAGACTTTTACTCCTAAGGGTTTTAGAAATATATTCCTTCAGTTAAAAGCTATATTTTTTTAAATTCCTAATTACACTAAAACACCCTTCTAAGAGATTGCATTAATCATGGTCTTAGTGCACCTTGACTTCCAATTCCAGTTTTTTTTTTCCAAAATCTTGCATTAAAAACCAAAACAAAATATCCTAGTTTAGTTCTTTATCATTTTGGCTGTACAATATTACATATCTTTGTATTTTACTAGTTGTCTGATAAGTTAGCTGTGCCATTGGCTTTCATACAGAGGAAGCAAAGATCGAGGAAAGGAGTTAGAAGTGGCTGAAGTGAAGAGTAAAGTGAGGAGGAAGAGACTCTGACTGAGAACGAAGCTTAGAGGAGTGTATTAATGAATAATAAGAGTGCGATGTCGTTTTATTAATTATGCGAGTCTTGTATTATTTAATCTCGAGTTGTAAACATTTGGGGATATCAAATGATCAACTAAACAAATCTTATCTTCTCTCTCTTTCTCACCCCCTTTCTGCTACAGATAAACCCTAGTTTTTCATTGGTATCAGAGCCCATAAATGCCTCCTAAGCAGGATTCCAACGCTGATCGAATCACTGCGATAGAAGGGCAGCTCGGTGGTCTCACCAGTGTTATCGAGGAGATGCGAGCCGAGATGAAGACCAATCACCAACGATCCTTGGAGATGAAAAAATGCACGGAAGAGCGTCACCGTCAGTCCACAGAGGAGAAGCAGACGGGAGTTGAGTCGGCCGTGATGTCGAACCCTGAAAACCCTAGATCTATGAAGGGAAGCGCCGAGGAGACGCAACGCTCGATCTCTTACGGATCTCAGCCTCAAGCTAAAGGGCTGGAGATGCGACCAGAGAAGGGAATCCTACAAGTTACGGAGACCGCTATACCCTTACGAACCACCAAGATTCACTCGACACCATTCACGGCGGGATCTTCGGGTTACTCAGCACATCTGAAAGGTTTACCACTTCAAAAGAAGTTGGAGTTACCGGAGCTTGCAGGGAAGAACCCTGATGATTGGATATTTAGGGTTGAGAAGTACTTTTCAGTGAACCACACGGAGGAAGAGGAAAAACTGTCCTTGGCGATGGATTGTATGGTGGGTTGTGCGGTGACTTGGTTGAGGATGATACATGTTCCTGATGAGCTGTTGGATTGGAGGGATTTCAAGATGAAATTAAAAAGGAGATTCAAACCAACTCGCGGTGGTACCATACTGAGTCAGATGTTACGATTGAGATAGACGGGTACTATATCTGTGTTTCGTGAGGCATTTGAGGAGTTATCAGCAAAGGTTCCTCATGTACCTGATGATGTATTGAAGGGGATCTTCCTACATGGGATGAAGAGGAGCTTACGAGAGCAGGTCGTAAGGTTGAGACCGGTGGGGATGGACGAGATTGTTGATATGGCGAAGATAATAGAAGAGTAGGAAAATGAGCAGAGTGCCTATCAGTCTAGGACATTCCAGAGAACCAACTCTGCTCCAGCTCTCAATAATCATCAGAGGCAGTATAATACTAGTCTAGAGAAGACAGGTGAGGTCACTCCGGCGAGGAAATCTTTTGAGTCACAGCGTGAGAGTAAGCAGGGTGATCAGAAGAAGATAGTTCAGAACCCATGTAGTCATTGTGGAGAAAGGTACTTTGCGGGGCATCGATGTAAAGCTTATCAAAGGTATAAGTGTATGGATGTGGAGGAGGAAAGTAAGCCTGAGGAAGACGAGGAGGAAGAACCTGAAGGTCCAATGGGTCAACAGAACCAACAAGTCCAGGAGCTACAGGTTCTGTCGCTGCAGTCCATGGTAGGGATCACATCAAAGAGGACACTGAAGGTGTTGGGCAGATAGGGAATGAGAAGGTTGTGGTGTTGATTGATTCCGGAGCGTCGTGCAACTTCATGGCCAAGAGGTTGGTGCAAGCATTGGGTCTACCAGTGCTACCAACGTAAGAATTTGGAGTGTCCATAGGAGATGGAAGAGTGTTAAGTGGACAAGGGAAGTGTACTGGAGTGGAGATGGCCATTCAGGGTGTGAAGATTGAGGAAGAGTATCTATTGTTTGAGTTGGGAACAATAGATGTAGTGTTGGGATATTCGTGGTTGGCAAAACTATGAGAGACGAGGATCAACTAGGGCTTACATATCATGAGACTTTTAGTCAATGACCAATGAGTGACCATCAGTGGAGATCCCACGCTGTTAAAGGCGCAAGGGTCACTAAAATCGATGGAGAAGTTAGTGGAGGAGGAGGAAGTGGTGTTCCTTTTGGAGTTGCAGGCTCTGTTTGAAGCTAAACCGGGAGGTAACAAACTCAAGAGTCCAAGCCGAGAAGTAAAGAAGTTACTAAATGAGTTTGAGTCTGTATTCCACATGCCGCAAGGACTTCTCCCGAAGCGCAGTAGAGAACACGTAATCACGTTATAGTCTGGTACTTCTCCAATCAATATCAGACCGTATAGGTATTCACATATTCAAAAAGATGGGATTAAGAAGTTGGTTAGAGAGATGTTGTAAGCTGGAATAATAAGGCCAAGCATCAGTCCCTTCTCCAGTCCGGTGATGTTAGTTAAGAAGAAGGATGGAAGATTCCGCTTCTGCGTTGACTATAGAGCCGTGAATAAAAGCACAATTCATGACCGGTACCGGATACCAGTGATTGAAGAGTTGCTAGATGAGTTGGCTGGAGCTTCAGTGTATTCAAAATTGGATTTGAAGTCGGGGTATCACCAAATCAAAGTGAAAGAAGAGGATGTGTGCAAGACGGTTTTCAAAACGCACGAAGGGCATTATGAGTTCTTAGTGATGCCTTTTGGGCTCACTAACGCCCTCACAACGTTTCAGTCACCAATGAACGAGATTTTCAAGCCGTCTCTGAGGAAGTTTGTTTTGGTATTCTTCGACGATATATTGGTGTATAGCAGAAGCGAGGCGGAGCATCAGGAACATCAGAAAACTGTCCTCCGTGTTTTGAAGCAGCATCAATTCTACGCTAATGAGAAGAAATGTGCATTTGAGCAGTCCAGTGTATCATACTTGGGTCATGTGATCTCATCAAAAGGGGTTGCAGCTGATCCTGAGAAGATGAAGCAATGAAGAAGTGGCCGCAACCAAAGAATGTGACGGCTTTACGAGGGTTCCTAGGTCTGACTGGCTACTATCGGCGATTTGTGGCAGGATATGGAAAAATAGCACGTCCTCTCACAAAATTGTTAAAGAAGGAAGGATTTAAGTGGTCTGATGATGCTACAAAGGCTTTCTGTTAGTTGAAGCGAGTGATAACCTATGCCGGTGTTGAGGTTACCAGATTTCACTAAACCCTTTATGGTAGAAACATATGTGTCGGGGACATGGATTGGAGCAGTCTTGTCTCAAAAGAACCGTCTAGTCGCTTACATTAGCAAAGCGTTCTCAAGTTCAGGAGAGTGAAGTCAGTTTATGAAAGAGAACTGCTTGCGATAGTGTATGCTGTAACCAAATGGAGATATTACCTCACTGGGAACCAATTTACTATCTGAACGGATCAGAAGAGCCTACGACATATGTTGGAACAAAGAAATGTATCTGTGGAGCAACAGAAGTGCGCATTCAAGTTGTTGGAACTCAATTACACAATAGAGTACCGGCCAGGAAAGGATAATCAGGTAGTAGATGCGCTGTCGAGACAGCAGGGTTTAGAGAAGGATGCAGTAGAGTTACAAGAGTTTCAACTGATTGCTCTGTTGTCAATTGATCTCGACGAGTTAGCACTTCAAGTTGAGAAGGATGAAGGGTTACAAATTATCATAAGAGCCTTGAAGGAAGATAAGAATGCTCCAGAAGGTTATTATCTGAAGAATGGGCACCTGTTCAATGAAGGCAGACTAGTGATACCTGCAAAATCCCCATTTATTCCATCTCTTATGAAGCAGTTCCATGATAGTGATATTGGAGGTCATGAGGGAGTTCTGAAAACCTTCAAAAGAATGGTAAGAGAAGTGTGTTGGAAGGGAATGCGTAGTGATGTTACTGAGTTCATTAAATCGTGTGAGGTGTGTCAGAAGAATAAATACACTACCCTTTCTCATGCTCTACCAATTCCTTTGCAAGTGTAGTATGATATTAGCTTAGATTTCGTGGAAGGGCTACCAATTTCTAAGGGGTTTGATGTGATAATGGTTGTGGTGGAGAGACTATCGAAGTATGCGCACTTCATTCCTCTTCGACATCCTTTCACTACAAAAGGGGTTGCAGAAGCATTTATCAAGGAGGTAATCAGACTTCACGGGTTTCCTGAAACTATGGTTTCAGATAGAGATAAGATATTCTTGAGTCGATTTTGGGAAGAGCTGTTTAAGACTCAAGGGACTGCACTCCACAAAAGTACAACCTATCATCCTCAGTCAGATGAGCAAACCGAAGTGGTGAACATATGCTTAGAAGCATATTTGAGGTGCTTTACGGGAAGGAAACCCTCGTCGTGGTCACAGTGGTTACCATGGTCTGAATATTGGTACAACACCTCTCACCATTCTTCAACCAAATTGACCCCATTCAAGGCTTTATATGGGCGTGATCCCCCTAAGTTGTTGAGGTTTGGTGATGTTCCGACTGCAAATGCTGAAGTTGAAGTGATGATCCAAGAACGTGATGCGTTGTTGCAGGAGTTGCGTGACAACTTGGCTTCTGCTCAAGCGAGAATGCAGGTCTTCGCTAACAAGAAAAGAAGAGATGTTGAGTTCAAGGAGGGCGACCGGATGTTTCTGAAGTTGAGGCCATACATACAGGTCTCGGTAGCTAATAGGAGGGCAGAAATTAGCTCCGAGGTACTTCGGTCCCTATCAGGTGGAGAAGAGGATTGGGAAGCTAGCTTACAGATTGATTTTGCCGTCGCACAGCCTCATTCACCCAGTCTTCCATGTGTCATAGTTGAAACAAGCCGTGGAACCTCAGGTTAGAGTACATGAGCTCCCTTTGATCCTATCTTCCTTGCTAGAATGGAACACTGAACCTGCAGAGATATTGGGTATTCAAAAGTCAGCAGAGAATCATCAACCTGAAGTGTTAGTGAAGTGGGTTGGCTTACTAGATTTTGAGTGCACTTGGGAACCTATTGCAAGGCTGGCTGAGCAGTTTCCACAGTTTCAGCTTGAGGACGAGATATGTCTTCTGCGAGGGGGTATTGATAAGTTAGCTGTGCCATTGGCTTTCATACAGAGGAAGCAGAGATCGAGGAAAAGAGTTAAAGTGGCTGAAGTGAAGAGTGAAGTGAGGAGGAAGAAATTTTGACTGAAAAAGAAACTTAGTAGAGTCTATTAATGAATAATAAGAGTACAATGTCGTTTTATTAATTATGCGAATTGTAAACATTTGGGGATATCAAATGATCAACTAAAACAAATCTTATCTTCTCTCTCTTTCTCACTCTCTTTTCTGTTACAGATAAACCCTAGTTTATCATTGTTTTTCCGCGTTTCACGCGGGTTTTGTTTATTTAGCTAGTTGGTGGTGGTTTGTTAGGTGAATGTATTCCTGAGAACGTTTTGTTATGTCCAAATATTGTGGTAAATACAGTGGTTATATGTTTATGTGTTGTCTTGTATGCATACTAGTTTATTTATATTCTTGGAACTATTAGTTTCTTGATTCTTTATCTGGCAATCTCTTTTGTATATATAAATTTTGATGTTGCGGAATGTAAAGAGTCTTTCTGCGGTGGTCTTGTTGTTGCTAGGATTAGCTTGAGTGGTAGGTCCAGAGAGGGAATGGTGGAAAAAAATCTAGGATTAGCTTTAATAGATTTTTGTGGCCAGATTTCTATACTAAAAATCTTAATCCAACAGTGGAGAACGAAGTTCACAGAAACGATCAATTGACAAGTAGGATCACTGAAATATTCCAAGAAACTGGATATAGTTCAATAAACCAAAGAAGAGAGAAAGCTTCAACAATTCAAATAGAAGGTTGAAAGCAGCAAACATGAAAGATAATGAAGAACTTTTGCCAAGGATGTTATATCGATTTGAAAGTTTTGGAATAATAGATGTGGACAAAGTTTACAGAAACGTAGACGAAACCTCTAGTCGACCTTAATGTGGAGAGCATTGTTAAGGTCTAGCTGTATGATCTTAGGAACCACAACTTTTAACACGCCGTTTTTCATCTCCGCCTTTATCTCATTCGCCTTGTATTCTTCTTCGGGCAACTCTATCCTACTCGAAAACTTACGTCCTTCGTCGTGATCTTCTCCTTTGATCACAAGTGTTTCTTGTTCCAAAGAAAGCTTCACATCCTCTCTGCTAAGCCCCGGCATATCAATCCTCACGTGTAACGCATTCTCCTTCTCTTTCACATCCCACCCAAGTCTTCCACCCGTTGCTACTACCAGAGGGCCTTCTTCTTCGTCCTCTAGGGATTGAACCACATGGCTCAAGCTCATGGCTGGTGTAATCAGATCGTAGAAGCCTGGAAGTGGAGTCACATCAACGAAAACCAGATTCAGATCCGACACTTGTTCCGTTATAATAATAACAGATGGGAGGAATTAGACCTCGATTACCTGATTTGGTATTGAAGAGGCGATAAGCAGCAGCCGGACGATGGACGACGGTGGAAGAGAGAAGTCTCCTGAAAGCTAGACGCGATGTTGAGGCCATTTTCAGAAAAGAGAAGAAGGAACGAGGAGCAAGGGTAAAGTGTAATGACTAATGAGGGAGGGGTGAATTATATAGAAGAAGGTTCTAGAAGTACGTGGTCCGCAAGTAAAATACGTATAAGGACAATAAATCTTTGGACCCTAATTAAAGTTTCTCTACGGTTCGGTTTAGCATAGATTTGTGCCGATTAGAAACCGGTTTAGGTAGATTTGGTTCAGTTTGTATCTTCTTCGATGGGAGATTTCGTCTTATTCAACGTAGAGAGAGAGAGAGAGAGAGAGAGACTAGAGATGATGGTGGATCTGGGTCCGTTCTCAGACGAGGAGTTCGATGCGAAGCGGTGGGTTAACTCGACGTGCCAAGCGCGTCACCCGCAGGACTCACTGGAGAAACACCTCGTGGATCTGGAAATGAAGCTCCAGATCGCCTCCGAGGAGATCGGATCGTCTCTCGAAGAGCAGAGCGGAAGCGCTCTCCTTCGCGTCCCTCGCGCAACACGCGATGTCCTGCGGCTACGTGACGATGCGGTGTCTCTGCGTAGTTCAGTTGCCGGAATCCTCCAGAAGCTCAAGAAGGTACCGCATTGTGCTTAAACTCTTTGAATTCTGAGATCACGCACTTTCGTTTACACACTGGATCTGAGATCTCAACCTGAAATGGTACTTGCAGGCAGAGGGATCATCAGCAGATTGTATAGCTACTCTTGCTAGAGTGGACAGTGTCAAACAGAGAATGGAGGCTGCCTACAAAACACTACAGGTCTGTTATTTTTGGTAAATCCATCCAGACTTGGTTCGATCAAGTATTGATTATCTTCTTTGGACAGGATGCTGCTGGGTTAACTCAGTTAAGCTCGACGGTTGAGGATGTTTTTGCCAGTGGCGATCTTCCTCGTGCTGCAGAAACTCTTGCCAGCATGAGAAACTGCTTGTCTGCTGTTGGAGAGGTTGTACCAAATACCATTCTTGACTTGTGTATCCTCCCTCACTCACTTTTGATAAACAGGTTGCAGAGTTTGCTAATGTTAGAAAGCAACTAGAGGTTTTGGAGGATAGGCTAGAGGCGATGGTGCAGCCACGTCTTACTGATGCATTAACATTTCACAAGGTTGGTACCCAAATATCTTGTGATTTAGGTTGTTGCTGTTAGTTTGGACTGAAAAGCCTTTTTCACAAATCTGGCAGGTTGATGTTGCCCAAGATTTGCGAGGAATTCTCATCCGTATTGGGAGATTCAAGTCTCTCGAGTTGCAATATTCAAAAGTCCGTCTTAAGCCAATAAAACAACTCTGGGATGATTTCGACACTAAGCAAAGACCCAACAAGCTTGCCAGCGAGAGAAGTGAAACCCAAACGTTGTCTAGTGGCGATGAGCTTCAGTTGACATCCTTTGCCAGTTGGCTGCCAAGCTTTTACGACGAGTTGCTACTCTATCTTGAGCAGGAGTGGAAATGGTATTTTTGTACCTTTCTTTTTACAGTAACTAAAGACCCAATCATGTGATTTGGCTTTCATGAACACTATGTCAGACCTTTATTCCCGATCATGTGGTTTTTCTTTCATGATTGTTCAGGTGTATGGTTGCCTTCCCTGATGACTACATGACTCTCGTCCCAAAGCTGTTGGTTGAGACCATGGGGGTACTTGGGGCTAGCTTTGTTTCTCGTCTTAACCTTGCAACAGGAGATGCTGTTCCTGAAACAAAAGCACTCGCCAAAGGTCAGATTTTCCTTCTTAGTCTTGTCCTTTACCCAGAATGTTTGGGGTTACTTGCTTCCATGGTGGTTTTACTCTACTATCAGCATGCTTTGCTAGATAGTACTAAGACGATCAGTTTTCTTCTGCTTTGACATGAGCTACTACCGTTCTTGGTGTTTTGTCTGGTTTGTTATTTTAATGCAAAATAGCCAACTTTGTGAATCGGTCAATTTAGCAGGAAAGTTTGGAAAAAGGTCTGAAGTTTTGTTATTAAACCTACTCATTTAGCGATTGCAAATCTCCCAAACATTTAAGCAATACGTTTGTCTTACATTTATATTTGTGCAATGAGAGGAGTACTGACACTTCTGATGTATTTCTTGAACAGGTGTGATGGATCTATTATCGGGAGACTTACCCAAGGGTATTAATATTCAGACCAAGCATCTTGAGGCCCTTATTGACCTGCACAACGTAACTGGGTCCTTTGCGAGAAATATCCAGCACCTGTTTGCTGAATCTGAACTTAGGGTCTTAATAGATACGCTGAAGGCCGTGTACTCACCCTTCGAATCATTTAAGCAAAAGTAAGTTTCATGTTGTGTAGTTTTCTTCTCAACACGTCTCTGTCCATTTCTAGCATTTATGGATTGTCTCATTTTCCAATAGTTCTTCAAGGCTTGCTTGTGACATTAGAATTGATCATGCTTTAGGTATGGGAAGATGGAACGTGCTATTCTGTCTTCGGAGATCGCAGTTGTGGATCTGAGAGGGGCCGTTACGCGTGGTGTTGGAGCTCAAGGAATTGAACTCAGCGAAACAGTGCGTAGGATGGAAGAGTCTGTTCCCCAAGTTGTTGTTCTTCTTGAAGCTGCGGTTGAGAGGTGTATCGGTTTCACTGGGGGCTCAGAGGCAGACGAGCTGATACTTGCAATAGATGACACTATGGTGCAGTATATCTCTATGCTTCAGGAAGCACTCAAATCTTTGAGAGTTGTGTTCGGAGTGGATGGTACAGGTGATGGAGTTAGCTCAAAGAAAGATGGAAGTGCAGAGAAAAGCTCTCGTAAGATGGACTTGAGTTCAAATGAGGAGTGGTCCATTGTCCAGGGAGCTCTTCAAATACTTACAGTAGCGGATTGCCTTACGAGCAGGTCTTCCGTATTTGAAGCTTCTTTGAGAGCCACTCTGGCTAGGCTAAACTCCAGCTTGTCTATTTCATTATTTGGCACAAATCTGAATCAGAACCTGTCACATTTGACAAGTGAACAAACAGCTGGAGATTTGTCTATGGCTGGACGAGCTTCCCTGGATGTGGCAGCTATTCGGTTGGTTGATGTCCCGGAGAAGGCTCGCAAACTCCTAAACCTGTTGGAGCAGGTAGTCCTAATTTACAAAGATTCATAAATTAATATACAATGTTCACGTGTCTGATTTTCTTTTCCTCTTGTTTTGTTGCAGTCTAAAGATCCAAGGTTCCATGCACTGCCTTTGGCATCTCAGAGAGTTGCTGCATTTGCGGATACAGTGAACGAACTTGTATATGACATCCTCATATCAAAAGTGAGGCAAAGACTCGGGGAAGTATCTCGCCTACCAATCTGGTCTTCAGTGGAGGAACAGACTGCGTTTGCTCTACCAAACTTCAGCTCGTACCCTCAGGCTTACGTTACAAGCGTTGGAGAATATCTCCTGACTTTGCCTCAGCAGCTTGAGCCTCTAGCTGAAGGAATCTCAACCAATGGTGATTCAAACAACGAGGACGCACAGTTCTTTGCAACCGAGTGGATGTTCAAGGTAGCAGAAGGCGCAACGGCTCTGTACATGGAGCAACTGAGAGGAATCCAATACATTTCAGACCGAGGAGCACAGCAGCTGTGTGTAGATATAGAGTATTTGAGCAATGTGCTTGCGGCCTTGTCCATGCCGATTCCGCCTGTGCTTGCAACTTTCCAGACGTGTTTGGCTACACCAAGAGATGAGCTCAAAGACGTGATGAAATCAGAAGCTGGTAGTGAACTTGATTTCCTAACGGCCAATCTTGTTTGTAAGATGCGTCGTATCAGTTTTGATTAGTCTCTAAACTCTCAAAAACGTGCTTTGGTGCCTACGAAGAAGACCTGCTAACTAATTTGTTCGGCTGGCCATTGTCATATTTTGTATTACACATTTCCAAGTTTTGATGCTATGATAAGACAAGTTTCTTTGTTTTCTTAATATAATAACTAGATTCTCGCGAATAGTATCTTATAAATTTTAATTTTAATTTTTTTTAAATATTTAAAGTTTAATTTATATTATTTTATATCAAAAATCACAAATATGATCAAGATTTAGGTTGATTTTATTTGTGATTTTTTGACAATATTAAATTGATTGATTTATTGCTCATAGTTAACAGATTTATTTGATTGGTTTTCAGACCATAGTAGTGTATAGTATTATATTTGGTGAGTGTATATATGTTGTGTTGTTCCAATATTTGAGTTTTCATGTTAAAACAATGCTATTCAAATTCATGACTTTTAACGATTAAATGTATGTTTTGTTGTTTTCTCTTGTATACGTACACATTTTATTATTATTTTATTGCAAGTTTTGTTTATTGATCATAGGCGTTTAATATAATTTTTTTTATCTCGGAATTTTACAGCATTTGTTTTTGTATGCTGACATTTTTTTCATATTTTCAATACCTAGTTATACAAATAATACGTACGTGTGTTTTTTAGAAGAAGTTTTGATCCCGTAAACTTGAGCAAAACTCTTCATCATGTCAGCTCATCCATGTTTTCCTATAACCTTAGATTCATTAGATGCCTCGTTAGAACTCTTTACGTATCCACAAATGGTTTTGCCTATTAATTATATAAAAGATATTACTTTGGACTGAAAATGGTGACTGATAATAAACCAGCTAACAGATATGTTTATTTGTGTACAAGCAAATCTTACCTAAAAAGTAAGGTGCAATTTTATTGGTTGTATACAAAATATGTTTTGAAATCGTAACATAACTATCTTATCTATTAAAATCAAAACAAAAGAGTAAAGTTTCAATTCTTCAATACACACAACCTAATTACATATCTGATTAATGCCTTGAGCTAGACTCATACGAATAAACACCATGTCATAAATCTGCGTAGAAGCTTGATTTGCTTTGACGGGGATTTGTCAGTGAACATAAGTCCAAGTGTAATTACTTGCTTAATTTTTCCCAACGTTCTCTTTTCAATCTTCATATTCTCATCAACCACTCTCTCTCTAAGTTATCCGACCATAAACTCTTATTTACTCAGCATACCTCCTTTCTGGATCTTCTTGTTCCTCACCAGGTTTTAGATTTGTAATCCTTTCCAAGATAAACAATCCAAAGTTAAATATATCTGTAGATGATAACACAAACAAAAACACACGTAACTTGAAATTTTTGTATTTTATATTTTCGAAGAAAGAGCCATTACTTGATGAGTAGGTTTCATCTCCAATCTTAAATTGAGAAATCAATGGTTCGTGATCATCATCGATAACAAAACACTACTTGCATTCAGATCAAATATAATCTGAGGCCATAGATAAAACATACTTTCTACAACTCCTATAACCACTCCTAATCTTCTTCTCCATGACGAAGCCAATGAAGAATTGAGCGTAAGTCTATAATATTTTCTCCACCGGTCGATGCTGTAACCAAAGCGATCAAGTTACTGCTAAAAAGCTTACCAAATTCTTGTGTCTTAGCTTAAAAACACACGCCTTTTCTCTTTTGAAACCATCTTTATATAAACCTAACCTGTCCCGTTTCTTAACGTTCCTCTGTAGTCTGTAGATATCTGCTCCATTGCTCTTCCTCACAATTTTCTGTTCCCAGAACTCATTTGACATTGCATCGAGCATAGGCGGATGTGAATTTAAGGCTTCTCCGGCATGTTCGTGGTAAGCAATCATGTCTTTTTGAGAGATAACCATCCTAAGCAACAGCAAAACGTAGAAGATTAGAAACTTACGACCCTTTGATTCCTATCAGTTTTAGAGACTCCATCTATCTTTAAATCAAGCTTAAGTAGGTGTCTTTATCTATTTAAGAAATGAGAATCTGAATGTAGAGTTAATCATGGTTTAAATGGAGGAAAAAGATAAGTGAGTACCTACTACACTTCACTGAATTTTCGGTAAAACTCGCCAGCAGGGAACTCTAAGAATGTAGTGGGAAAAGGGAACATGAGAGAGCCGATGTGGATGATGATCATTAAAGAAATCGACTGTCACGTACTTGGTTCCGATAAGGATGCCTCCTTTGGAATTATTGCAAGCTTACCAGAAATGGATTAGCCTAAACATCAACTTGGAATCTTCTGGTCCTGCTGAAACAAAAGTGGAGAATGGCTTGTATTGCACGGCGGCGATTGCCGTTTGATTTGCCATAGTGCTGGGATGCGTTTGCTGAGGAAGAGATTGTTGGGTTGGGATATATATATAGTCTCAATAGGGAAAGGAGAGAGATGAGATGTGTTTCAGTGATTAATTAAGGGATCTTCAAGAGGCATTGATATCATTGAGTAAGAGGAGGGATGTGGAGAGTTACACGCCGATTTGTGTGGAGGATAGCTTTGATTCATCATTGTTGTCATCGTAGGCGTTATACAGAGGAGATGAGAAGACAATGAGTTTTTGGAGGGTCTGTAGATGCCATGACAACTTAGGTTAGAGGAAGAGGAAAGTAAAACAAACTGGTCATTAAAATTAATGGGCCTATTACGTAGCACAGATTCATGGCCCAACAGCTTAACATCCTTGACGACATGGACAAATGATTGGTTATGAATATTTTGTCCTATGTGGCACACTTAGAATTGTTTCAATTTAGTTCTTTTTATATAGTAGAGATGTAATAAAGTTATACTCCCATCCGTTTTAAACAAGGAAGTTTTTGATGTTTAAAAATAGAAGATGTTTCCATTTTTTCAATGTAATTTTTACTTTTACCAAAAATTGCATAACTAATGATATTTTGTAGTTTATTTTATTATTGATTGGATAATTTTTAATTTATATCTTAATAATATTTTTAGAGAAAAACAAGTTTCAAAATAACTATGCACTAACTTAAGAATTCATGTAGGTTGAAAGCGAGAAAGTAATTAAACTCTTAATTATGCAATATTTTCCTCATAAAAAATGCCTTTGTGTTGTGAAATCTTTTTCTTTTATGTATGTTGCTAAATCAAGTGATATTATGGATGCTCAAAATACAATGGAACCAATCATAGAATTGTTAATATTCTCCGCACATTTTGTGTAATAGCATAATATAATAAAGAAACTGGACATTATATAAGAAAAAAAAAGTATATAAGTTTAGTTTAATTGAGTAAGTAATGATGTAAAATAAAATAAAAAATATGCTGATGTGGACATGATGATTAAGAGGTCGATTGTTTCTAGTTTTTGCTTTAGTTTTTGGTTTTTGTTTTGTGAAATACTCTAAGATAGCACTAAAAAAGTTTTGGTCACAAATATAGACTATAAGGATCAAAATGACCAAAATGTTTCATTAAACAGGTAAATATACATTTATACCCTAGGGTTAACTAATTCAAACTTTAGGGTTTAGAGTTAAGGGGTGGGAATTTGTGATAGAAGTTTAAAATTTTATAAAATGAAAAATAAATATTAAAAATTTAAAAATAAAAATTTTAAAAATAGTTTTAAAAAGTATTTTCGAATTACAAAAAGAAAATTTGAAAAAAAAAAATTCAAAAAAAAAAATTTATAAAAAAGTTCCAATTTGAAAACATATAATCTAAAACTATAATTTTTTTATTTTATATATCTAGGATATTAGGATCATTTTACCTATTAAATGAAACATTTTGGTCATTTTTCTTCTTTTGGTCTATTTTTGTGACCAAAACTTGAAAATGATCTATTTAGGAGAATTGCAATTTTGTTTTTGTAATAACTATTTTTTATCCAATCAAGTTTTAGTTTTTAGTTTTTGTTTTTATAAAAACTATTTCACTTGTCAATCAAGTTTTTTTAACAAATAGATTCTCTAAAATTTAGGGAAACTAGTTTTTCAAAATTTCAATCAATCTGTGAAGAAAAGCCAAAAACCAACTTGATAGGATACAAGAAGAAGAAGAAGATGACGTTGAAGTGGCGCCAAGGAAATCGTCAAGGCCACGTAAGCCAAACAGCAAATATCTTTAAATCTTAAAGATATATCTTTTCTTTTGTTATTTCAAGTTGTTAATAAGTGGAACGCTTCTTACGTAACGTTCTCCACCTTTCCCATGTTTCCTGCATTATAGGAGTCAATGACTCCACCTCTTATTATTTGCTTCATGTACTTTCCTATTTAAAGAAATGAAAAAGACAAAAAGAGGTAGACTTATCTACCCAAAACTACTTGTGTTCTTGTTACTTGTGATCAACATTGATATCTCTTGGCAAGGGACCTATCAGTGGTATCAGAGCTTACGTTTTCTCTTCTTCTTTCTTTCGATCCACCCAGTCAAACATCATTCCACCTCGTACCACCAAAAACTCACAAAAAACCCGGCTTGTGTCTCAAAATCTACGGAACGAGACCATGGCCAACAACAGAGAACTTCTCGACGATCTCGAATCAAGTACGGGAATGGTTCAAGATGAACTACTCAAACTCACAACAGGCATCAATGACAGGATTCGGGGTTTGGAGGATTCCTTCCAACGAACAATGGCTCAGTCACTCACGGAAATGCAAGGGCTTGTCCTAAGCAATCGCGAAACCGAATCCAGCACGTCTCAAGTCCCACCGCGACGCGCTACAACACCACCTCAAACCACCCGCACCGAAGACGTCAACCCTTTTGTGGCTACTCATAGCAACCGTCGGCATGTCAAGCTCGAGCTTCCCAGATTCAGCGACGGAGATCCGACTGAATGGCTTACCAAGGCTACTCAATATTTCGCCTACTACGAGATCACCGGCAACCAACGAGTAAGCTTTGCCTCCTATCACCTCACGGAGGAAGCCAACGAGTGGTGGCAGGCAACTGTACGAGCACTCGGCGTGGACCAGACGCTTATCTCATGGGAGACGTTCGAGGGGGAATTGTGGACGAGGTTTGGTCCGACTCGTATCACAAACTTCCATGAGGAGCTATCAAAGATCCGTCAAACAGGGACGTTCCGAGAGTACCAACGTGCCTTCGACAGACTCAGGAACAAAGTCTCAAATTGGTCGGAGGAAGCACTCGTCGGAACATTTCTCGGAGGTCTTCATCACTCCATCGCTGATGATGTCCGTATGTTCCAACCAAAGACTCTGCAAGAGGTTGTCAATTTAGCTCGCATGAAGGATGATCAATTACAGAAACAGAAACGCTTCACCTCTAGGAGTCAATCCTTCTCTCCATCGACTCCAAGAACAAACACGATAACGCCAGTTCCACCGCGGCCAGAGCAAACACCTCGCAAACTCAGCTGGGAGGAGATGAGACGAAAGCGCAGTTTGGGCCTCTGTTTTAGCTGCGACGAGAAGTACTCTCCGGGCCATAAGTGCGCTAATCCCCAACTCTTCATCATGGAAGGAATCGATGATACGGAACCCGACGAAGCAGACATAGAAGAGGACGACTCTACACCGGAGATTACTCTCCATGCCCTCACTGGGTGGGATTCTCCGACGACAATGCGCCTCTTGGCTATAATCATTAACCGCAACCTCCATGCCCTCGTTGATAGCGGCTCTACACACAATTTTATCAGTGAGAAAGTCGCATCCGACTTACAGTTGCAGGAGACGCTGACAAAACCGTTCAATGTCCGTGTCGCCAACGGCACACCACTCAGCTGCAGCAGGAGGTTCGACGACGTCGGAATAAAGATCGGAAGTGCTTGTTTCCGTATTACACTTTATGCCCTTCCCTTGGTGGGCCTTGATTTGGTAATGGGAATCCAATGGCTCCAAAGTCTTGGGCCCATACTAACAGATTGGAAGGCCCAAACACTTCAGCTAGACTGGGAAGGAGAAACACATATTCTGAATGGGCTTCACCAAAACGAAATCCAGCCCACATCACGAGAGGAAATAGGGAAAGAAGCCCGACAAGGTCATCTTCTTTTTGTGTTGTGTTCGACGGCGATATCACCGGAACTGAAAGAACTCAACGATGACTTCCGCGTGATACTCAAGGAATTCAACGGGATTTTCGAGTCTCCCGACGGACTTCCTCCACCCCGAGACATCGAACACACCATTACACTCAAAGAAGGTACTGATCCTATCAACGTGCGACCGTACCGATACGCCTATTTTCAGAAAGACGAGATCGAGCGGCAAGTCACTGACATGCTCAAGGCCGGTATAATCCGTACCAGTTCGAGCCCGTTCTCTTCCCCTGTACTCCTTGTCAAGAAGAAGGATGGCTCTTGGCGGTTCTGTACTGATTACAGAGCACTCAATTCAGCAACCATCAAGGATCGATTCCCAATTCCTACAGTGGAGGATATGCTCGATGAGTTACACAGTTCAGCTTACTTCACCAAACTCGATCTCACCGCCGGGTTTCATCAGGTTCTAATGCGCTCGACCGACATTCACAAAACTGCCTTCCGAACACACCACGGTCATTTCAAGTATCTGGTCATGCCCTTCGGTCTTTGCAACGCACCATCGACATTCCAATCGCTAATGAACGACATTTTCAGGCCATACATGCGCAAGTTCGTGCTTGTTTTTTTCGACGACATTCTTGTCTACAGTCCAACGTGGGAGGCACACTTACAGCACGTTAGAGAGGTATTGAGCTTAATCCAACATCACCAGCTTTCCGTCAAATTTAAGAAATGTGAATTTGGGAAAAGAGAGCTCGAGTACCTTGGCCATATTATCTCCAACACCGGTGTAATGGTGGACCAATCTAAGGTGCAGGCGATGACTGATTGGCCGGTCCCCACATCCGTTACTGAGCTCCGAGGCTTTCTTGGCCTTACTGGGTACTACCGCAAATTTGTACACGATTATGGGCTGATTGCAAGACCACTCACCAATCTCCTTCGCAAGGGTAAGTTCACGTGGAGCTCTGAAGCAGATACAACCTTCAATAAGCTGAAGGAAGCAATGACATCTTCCCCAACATTGGCTCTCCCAAACTTCTCCATGCCTTTTGTGATTGAAACTGATGCCTCAGGGGATGGAATCGGTGCCGTTCTCTCTCAGAATGGGCAACCAATTGCCTTTATTAGTCGGTCATTGGGCGTTACAAAAAAAGCGTGGTCAACTTACGCGAGAGAGATGTTGGCGATCATCGTGGCAATCCGTACATGGAGACCTTACCTACTAGGGCGCAAATTCACAATCCAAACAGACCAGAGGAGCCTACGCTACATGTTGGAGCAACGGATACTGACGCCAGAACAACAAAAATGGATGTCGAAGCTCGTCGGGTATGATTACGAAATTGTTTACAAGCCTGGCAAAACAAAATCTGCAGCTGATGCCTTGTCTCGAGTCCCCGATAGCCCAATCCTTAACGCGCTCTCCGTCCCACATACCTCCTTTTGGGACGATCTCCGAGCTCTCGCGTCATCAGATCCTTACCTCCTCCGTATAGGAGCAACCGCAAAGGGGAAACCAGGTCTTCCTTACTCTTGGAAGGATGGGCTCCTCTGCTACAACAACAGAGTGGTAGTTCCACCAGGCTCTCCTCTTATCAAGCAACTTCTATATGAGCATCACGATACGACATTGGGTGGTCATTCTGGTGTCTTGCGTACGTTTAAACGGCTTTCTCATCACTTCTATTGGCCTTCTATGCACAAGACAGTTGTGGAGTACATTTCTCACTGCGATACTTGTCAACGCGCGAAGTCACAAACGATGTCGCCTGCCGGTCTTCTTCAACCTCTTCCGGTTCCTGAACAGCTTTGGGAAGATATATCAATGGACTTTGTCGACGGTTTGCCTCGTTCTGGTTCTTTCACGTCAATCATGGTGGTCGTCGACAGGCTTAGTAAGTCAGCTCATCTCATACCATTATCCCACCCCTACACTGCTTCCATAGTTGCTTCACGGTTTGTCGCAAACGTCGTCAAACTACACGGACTGCCTCGTACGATACTCAGCGACTGCGATCCAGTCTTTCTCAGCCACTTCTGGAAGGAACTATGGCGCCTATCCGGTACAACGCTTAAAATGTCCACCGCATATCATCCTCAAACCGACGGTCAGACAGAGGTAGTGAATCGCTGCATCGTTCACTACCTTCGTTGCTTTGTCCAACAACGCCCAACGCACTGGAGTTCATTCCTTCCATGGGCCGAATACTGGTACAACACAACCTTCCACTCAAGCACCGGCACTACCCCATTCCAGGCTCTCTATGGTCGCCCTCCCCCTGCTATACCGAGGTATGAACTTGGTTCTACTCTTGTTGGTGAGATTGATGAACAATTACAGCGACGAGACGAGTTGTTAGACGAACTCAAACAACACTTGTAAGCTTCAAATAACAGAACGAAACAGCTCGCTGACACACACCGCCGTGATGTTGAATACAAGATAGGTGACTGGGTTTTCTTACGCCTCCAACCGTACCACCAGAAGACTGTCCTCCGCCGTTCTTCACAGAAACTATCACACCGCTATTTTGGTCCTTTCAAAGTTGAGGCTCGCATTGGAAATGTTGCTTACCGCCTCGCTCTCCCCGCAACTGCACGAATTCATCCTGTCTTCCATGTCTCCTTATTGAAGAAACGTGTGGGTGATGAAGAACCTGTTTCGGTTCAACTACCACCATTGAAGGAATCAGGTACCTTGCGCCTCACTCCAGCCAAAGTTCTGCAACAACGCACCGTCCAGAAATTTGGGAAAGAACTCACGGAGATACTAGTCCAGTGGGTTGACTTGCCTGCTACCGAAGCTACTTGGGAGGACACGCACCAAATTACTACCAGCTTTCCTACGTTTCACATGAACCTTGAGGACAAGGTTCTTTCTGAGGATGGGAGTGTTGATAGGATACAAGAAGAAGAAGAAGATGACGTTGAAGTGGCGCCAAGGAAATCGTCAAGGCCACATAAGCCAAACAGCAAATATCTTTAAATCTTAAAGATATATCTTTTCTTTTGTTATTTCAAGTTGTTAATAAGTGGAATGCTTCTTACGTAACGTTCTCCACCTTTCCCATGTTTCCTGCATTATAGGAGTCAATGACTCCACCTCTTATTATTTGCTTCATGTACTTTCCTATTTAAAGAAATGAAAAAGACAAAAAGAGGTAGATTTATCTACCCAAAACTACTTGTGTTTTTGTTACTTGTAATCAACATTGATATCTCTTGGCAAGGGACCTATCACAACTTTTGTGAGTTTTCAATATAAAAACGAATTTTGTATAAAACACTATATTTTAATTAATTAATAATAAAATAAATAATATTTTCATAAAGATAAAATTCCCATACGATTTTTTATCATGTAAACATCAATGTAAAATAATTTATTTGTGTTTCGTATATGTAAATAAATATAGATAATTTTAGTATTAGTTATAACCAATTAGTTATTAATTTCTATAAATTAAATTATTGAATAATTTTGATAATTATTATACACACTAAACAACGACTAAAAATTATAAAATTTAAAATATTTTATTAATAAAATATATTATACTAATTTGAAAATAGCCATTCAAGTTCTAAAAAAAATATATATATTTTATGTAATAAAATTGTAAATAGTTTCAATATATTGCTTATTTATTACTATTTTTTATTATTTTTAAATAATATATTACGTATTTTATATAAAAAAATTAAAGATACAGCAAAACCTAAATCTAAAAACTAAAAACTAAAACCAAAAGCTAAAAATAAAAAAAACAAAGTCTAAAAATTAAAAACTAAAAACTAAAATCTAAAACCAAAATCAAAAAACCAAAAACTAAAGGAAACAATATCACCTAAACGGTGAATACAGTTAACGGTAGAAGACGGCCTTTGCCAATCACGTGGCGAAGGAAACCCTAATTAATCATCACTCCTTTGGTTGGTCATCCTCTCGAATTCGTAATCCGCCATGGACGCTCAAAGAGCTCTGCTCGACGAACTTATGGGTGCTGGTGAGTTTTCGAATCGACCTGAAATTGAGCCTTGGATAGCTTAATTTTTTGGTTTAATTAGCCAAATAAGTATAGGAATTTGATGGCAGCTCGTGATCTGACGGACGAAGAGAGAAGAGGGTTCAAGGAGATTAAGTGGGATGATAGAGAGGTGTGTGCATTCTACATGGTTCGATTTTGTCCTCATGACCTCTTCGTCAACACCAAAAGTGATCTTGGTTTGTCACTAACTCTTAACTCCTTGCTTTGCCTTCTTTTTATTAGCTTCATTTTTGTGTTTTGTTTTTCAGGAGCCTGCTCGAGAATTCATGATCCAAAGTTGAAAGAGAGGTTAGAGAGGCTTGACATTATGTTTACTATTTGGTTTCAGTTTGACTTTTTCCGAATCTGAGATCGCTTCTTCTTACATAACTGTGCTTCATCTGAATACTCAATTGCACTCTACTACTAAAACCATCTCTGGCTTCCACTTTATTGGTCTTGAAAAGAAAAGAAAAAAAAAAAGAAAAGAAAGTTGGTTAATCGTTTGCTGCGTTTTGGTCCATCAATGTTCTCTGTAGAGGTTACTCAATAACCTCAACAAGTCTAAATCTTTTTCTTTCTTTTTTTCTTTTCGCTTGGCTTATTTCAGCTTCGAGAACTCTCCGAGGCATGATTCCTATGTTCCCAAATTCGAGGCTGAGCTTGTTCAGTTTTGCGAGAAGTTGGTGTGTAATGCTTTCCACTCTTCTTTATTAGTATTTGCTTTCTTCTCTGTGCTAAGATTGGGAATTGGGTTACAGGTTAATGATCTTGACAGGAAGGTAAGGCGTGGACGGGAACGTCTTGCGCAAGAGGTTGAACCTCCTCCACCGCCTACTCTATCCTCAGAAAAAGCTCAACAGTTATCTGTTTTGGAGGAGAAGATTAAGAACCTTCTGGAACAAGTGGAAGCACTTGGCGAAGATGGCAAAGTGGATGAAGCTGAAGCGCTAATGAGGAAGGTACATACGTTATGCCATGCTTTTGAGTTTTCAAGAGGCTCAAGATACTGAGTTTTCAAGTTTTGACTATCATAGTGAATCTTGTTATATGGTGATCTGCTTTATTCCTCCCTAATTGCAGTTGACATTATATGTGACACCTTTACTATATATATTCATTGGTCTTGTATCTTTTTGCAACTCTGGTAGGTGGAAGCGCTTAATGTTGAGAAGGCAGTGCTGTTACAACGTCCAAATGACAAGGCACTAGCGATGGTACATGAGAAGAAGATGGCACTGTGTGAGGTTTGTGGTTCATTCCTTGTGGCTAATGACGCTGTAGACAGGGCTCAGTCTCATGTCACTGGGAAGCAACATGTTGGCTATGGCATGGTCCGAGATTTTCTTGCTGAACAAAAAGTAAGTCTCTGTACGTATAATTTGTATCCTGCTTCATGCAAGTAATGATTTTTTTTTTTTTTTTTTTTAAATTTGCAGACTGTTAAAGATAAAGGGAAGGAAGAGGAAAGGCTAGGAAGAGGAAAAGAAAGTGATGATAAAAGGAAACCGAGGGAAAGCGAGAGTAGGAGGAGCGGTTCTAGGGAAAGAGAAAGACACCGTGATCGGGATCGAGACAGACATAGAGACCGCGGTAGAGATCATAGAAAGCCGAATGACAGGAGATCCAGGAGTGGGAGAGAGGGTCGTGATCGAAGCAGGTCACGTTCTCCTCATGGAAGGTCTGGTCACAGAAGGGTCTCGAGAAGTCCCGTTCGCCAGTACTAGTTTGAGATTATCTGTTGTCTCTATTTCTTTGGGGTCAGGAGCTTTGCAAACTGACAGAGGTAGAATTGTGAGACCCCCCTTAGTTCCTATTACCATGTGTGTTTCGTTTGGAACTTGTTAAAACTATTACAGATGAAAATTGTCTTTCTACCAGTCCACACAGCTATTCTAAGAGTTTGAGACCTTGCCCAATCTGCATTGGTTATTTGTTAAGAGGTCAAAAGCGTTGTGGTAGGTATAGCTTTTACACATTTAATTGTATTCCTCGACGTTTGATATGCCTTTCTGATATAAAGGCTACAGAATTCGGGAATATCGGGCTTGATTGACATATACTACTATACTGAGGTAACAAATATACGAAGCAGAAGTCATCCTTGCTAGAATTTGGGTTGTTTGAAGTTTGTTTATGGGTTTAGTGTTTGAAATTTGTTTATTTTCTCTGTCTGCACTCGAATGTCTAACCTTTCATTTCTTGAAATCTTTGGTTGCATTAAAAAGTCTTCAGTGTACAGTGTAAGTTACACAAGATGACAATACCTAAACGAAGACTTTACATTGAGTAATATTTACTTTAATCAGCAACTACATGATTATCCGCGCACATGCTCAGAATGAAATGTATATTCTACTCCCTCTATTCTCTTAACAAATAACCATTGTAAGATGTTTTGGTCTACTTTAAATAAACGAAAATCATGAAATTAATTAAAAATCTACAATTATTACTCCCTCTGTTCTGAAATATAAGATGTTTTGGGTAGTGCACACTTATTAAGAAAATTACTTTTTACCTATAAAATATCATTAAAATCACTACTATATAAAAAAAACTATTTTTGGAGCTTCTAAGGGGTGCCACGTCGGATGAAATATTTCTGGTCAATCATTTTGCCATGTCAGCTTGAATTCTACGTACTATTCAATTCTTCAGCGACAAAAAGAGTTCTGAGTTTCTCGAGCTTTGTATAAACCCATTGAGTGGCCCAATAAAGGTATCAAAATCGCATCTCCAACACGGAGAACGTAGTTTTGTTTTCCTCCTCTTTGACAGCTAAACACTTACCTTCTCCGCGGGTGAAACGGCTTCAATCCATCACTATGATTCATAAAAGCTATGTTAATGATTGTACCATCCAAACCAATCAACCTCTTCGACTCCTCCACCTTCACAATATATACATTCGGTTCTCTTGCTGAAAAATATTTCAATCTCTCAAGGAAATAAAATTCCAAGCTGTGACTCAAAACGGTCACTTTATGCCTGTCATGCATCTGGATCAGGTCCTCGGAAAAATGGCAATCGAGGATCTAGAGGACACAATCCACAAATCAAGCCTAAGATCAGAAGAATTATGGTATTTCATATAAAATCCTTTATCTACCATGCTCTATTTTTTTTAACATATAATTGTTGTGTTTGGTGTACCCACCCAACAAATGGGTTGGGTTTTATCGTGATGAAGAGTAAGAAAATGCGCTTTTGAAAGAATTTTCATGTTCTTAAACCCTCCGAAACCCTGTAAAAATAGTGGCACAAATCTAGAACATTTCTGATTTTTTTAATTGAAATATAAAGAATGAAAACTGATCACGCTAGAAGTTTATGGTGTTCAATGTGTGGTTTAAGAGATATGTTTAAACGTTCTCTTGAAGTATAATATATAATCATATACCAAATGGTTATGTTTCAGAATGATATATTGAATACATTGCTATTGATATAGGTTCCATTTGGTAAAGTTGTGAGATGTCCGAGCTGTTTGATTGGCATTGCTGTTCCACAACCCCAGAATGGAGTTCAGGTAACGATGTCCCCATCCGATCGACAATTAGTGATAAGCGTTTTCTACAAGTTTAACTGTTAAATATGTTCCGTATGTTCCTAGATTGTTTATGTGATGCAGCTTATTTTGGTTCTAGAGAGTGGGCTGTGTTTCGTTATTTGACCTGAAAAAGACTGAGATGTGTGGTGTTTTGATGCTGAAATATTCACTTATTCTAAGGAGCACAATCTTTTGAACGCAGCAAAGACGTTCCTCCATAGGAAAAAGGGCTAAAGACTAATCCAGATAAAGAAGAACAAAGTCACCTCTTCCATGCACTCTATAGTGGTGAAATTCCCATCGTAAACACAATTTAATATTAAAAGAATGAAGTTAGGCACATAATTTTAACCGTTGCAATGGATTTCAGGTACAAACACCTTCGGATACAGCAGAAACGCACCAGTTTGGTGCTGAGACAACTGAGCTCCCTGTGCAAGACGAAGAAAGAGTGACAATTGCGTTTGCTGTTCCATAACATGTTTGCAGACAAGTGAGGCACTGAACAATACCATGTTTTTTTTTTAACATTTACATATGAATATTTAGTCTGAGGCTTAAGTAGAAACTCCATTATTCCACAGGAAAGCATTGCTCAACAGATAGAGCAGATCTTGGAACTCGAAAACCTTGAAGAGGTATACAATTCTAAAATTACTTTACATCCAAATCAAATGTATATTTAGTGAAATCTTCCAGTTCATTTGGGACAAAAGAAAGCATACTTGCTTTGTGTGTTAATGTTACTTTGGTGTTTGTTGTATGAGATGCATAAATGTAAACTATAGGCCGAAGCAAACAATGAGTCAGAGAGAATTCTTAGCTCTCAACCTTAAACCTCTAATTAACAAAAAAAAAACCTGGTGAGGAAATCATTATCATCTTCAATCATCATCATCATCAATCATTACAACATAGCTCATCCTCATGGTAAGCAATCATCTTTCAGAGACATATGTATGGCCTTAATGATGTCTCTGCGGAACTGCAAACTAGATTCTTCAATGACATGAACCTGTGGAATGTTGAGTTTATGATGATATACATGTATGGTATTATAGAACCCTGGGTTTTAAAAAGCGTGCCTTAGGGTTGCTAAGGCTTATTAGAATCTATATCTCTCTTTCTGGGAGGAACACAGAGCTTGATGTAATCATAACACGAGAACTCGAGAAGGTTTGCTGATTTCTTAAAGCATGTGTGTTTACCATGCTTAAGTTGTTTGTTGAACTAATTGTATTTTATTTTCGATCTGATTTCTACTATGTTTGTTTGTTCAGTATTTGCAAGTTGTTGGATTGTACGAGGATAAGGAGGAAACATGTAGAAGGAAGGAGGTTCTGGGGAGTCTTAATCAGTTTATACTACTTTGTAACTATAAGAAATTGTGCTTATAGATATTTCATTTATGGTTATGATAAGGATTGAATGATCAGCTGCTTCATGAGACAATGCAGAGCAGCAGAGATATTTACTTCCGGCTAGGGGTAACCATAAAGATATATAGAAGATTAACTTTGTTTTACTCTTCTTTTTTTTTTTGCGCTGAGAAGTGGAAACTCTTTGGTGTAAAGTGATAAGGCATGTCGTGAATTGGTTGAAAGCTATGTGTTTCTTTGTTATATCTCTAGAACATTCCTCATAACAAAATAATAGACTAATCTATAGAATGTTTATAAATTTCTAAATATTAATATTTTGCATTACTATAATAAACATAAATTTACATAAATGTAATTCTATAACTTTAAAGAAAATAAAAACTATTTTCACATTATATCACACAGTATAATATAAAACTAGGTGTTTTGCCCGCACATGCGGGAATAATTTTCTTATCAATACTTATTAGTTTATATCTTATTAATCTAAAACCAGCATGATAAGTTATTATTTATGTTTTAAGATAGTTAAATCAAACATCAAAGTATTTATATATGTCAAATATTTTATCAAAATATATACTTATTATTGTGTTAAATTTTTTAAAACACTCATATCTTAGAAATAGTTTAGAAAATATCTTTATATAAATGTTTTTTTTTCTTGAATAATATTTAATTATAATTTTTTGTATCTTTTTAACTTTTATAATAAAAATATTGTTTTCACATAGCAACAAAATATATATATATATAAGAATTATCTTATTTTAAAACTTTTTGATAATTTTATTATATTATTTTAGAATCAATTATTTAATATTAATATAACATATAAATTCTATGATTAAAATAAAATTCGTTTTTAGTTATATATAAAATTCATTAAGGGTATTGTTTTAATTAACACATTAGCGAATCAGTTAGAAATTAATAATAAATCAATAACCTAGCTAAAAGTCTAAAAACCTAATAAAATATGACAAATAAGAAAAACTAACTAAATTTTAATATAAAATAGAAATTTAATATTGCTAAAATAAAATTCGTTTTTAATATATATAAGATTCATTAAGGGTATTTTTTAAATTAATAAATTAGTGACTTAGCTAAAACTAAATAATAAATCAATGATTTAGCTAAAATCTAATAAAAACCTGACAAATAAGCAAATTTACTAAAATTATGGATGATATAAAATATGATTGATTCTTTAATACAAAATTAAAATAAGAGTTTTGTTAAATCAAACATAAGTCTGCCGTATCGGTGTTACAAAAAAAAACAATCATTAATAGTGTCGTAGGAATTATGTATTTCCCATTAGCGAATAAAATTGAAGCAGAGTGTTGGAGGATAGCTCAACGTATAGACGAGATTATGGAGATTGATATGAGAGTTGAGGTAACGGACACAACTGTTCCTCCGCAAAGAAACGCTCATGCTAGATGGAGATGTCAAGTTGACGCATCCTGGATAAATGAAAGAGACATACCTGGACTTGGCTTTGTGTTAATGGATGGTGACTTTCCAATGCTGTTTGGAGCAAGGGCCGATATACACGCACCAAATCACCACTGCAAGCGGAAGCTGAAGGTTTGCTATGGGCACTGCAAGAGATACTGAAGTTTGGACGCAGAGAGATGGTCTTTCAATCGACTGTGAACAACTGGTTATACTCATTCAAAAGGAGGAAGATTGGCCTGCGTTGGACTCGGAGCTCGACGAAATACAAGCTGTATCCAAAGAATTTTCTGAACTTTCTATTGCTTATATTCCTAGATCTTTAAAATTCCGTAAGAATATCCTAGCAAAAGGTGTCCGATCACGCGCATCTCGATCAGCTTTTGTAAACCCTTTTGCACCAAGTTGGCTAGCCCCACAAGCTAGCATGAGGGTGCCAAAAAAGAGAATAAAGTTGAAAGTTAAACTGAATATCCCAGTGAACAAAATTATCAGAAGTCTATATTTATGTGGATGTCTATATGGGACAAACAATTTTTTTAGACAATTATAGAATATAGTCACGAAAATCAATCCTAAAATATATAATTTTAAAAAACCATTTAAACAAACCATCAAAATTTTGAATATTACACCAAATAAGAATATAAAGACCAACTAAATTCTCTTCATGTATAATGTGTTGTGGTAAGATTCAAAAAAAATTAACTTACTTTACAGTAAGGGGAAATTAGATTTTTAATTCCAAAAAACATAACATTTTATAAAACTAAAAAATTGACATAATAGTACAAAAATATGGAAAAAAAAAATCAAAATACTATCCGCGCGTAGCGCGGACAAGGACCTAGTTATAAACTAAAAACTACTCAACCAATTACAAAATAGAAATATTAAATTTGATTGGCTACACAGTTTTTGATAAATTGAAAGTTACATAGAAAGATGAGAACATCTTATATATTGGAACATAAAAATTATTCTAAACATCTTACATTTCAGAACAGAGGGAGTAATAATTGTAAAATATTAACTTTGTCAGTTCAACCATAATTATATCATGTCATAAGCCTGATATATATTAATCTGAATATATATTAAATGTGATTTTTACTCATATGGTTTTTTGATCATTTGTATTTTATCATAACAAGAAATTTAAATTAATGATCATAAAATTTCCAGTGTGAGATTTTTAACAATTTTCGTAATTTATAGTCATTTTAAAAAATTTAAAATATAATATATACAAAAATTCTAAATTTTTATTATATGGTTAATATGATTTTTTAATTTATTTTAATAATATAACATTAAAAAATGAAAGATATGTAAATTATTAAAATTATTAATTGTCAAATATATATTTTATTCACTTTTGGTAATTTCGTAGCTTTTATTTAAGGAATGAAAGAAAAATAATATATTGTAGATTGTTAATTAATTTCATGGTTAGTTTAATGAGATGTATATAATATATGTTTAATGAACTAACATATTTCTCTAGAAACTTTAATAGAAACTTTAAAAAGTATTCTAGTGATGACACACTTCACAGTTAAAATGTTGTAATGGTTCTCTTTTAATATATAGAGGATATGCTTTTATTTCGGAATGTTTCCTCGCCGAATTTTAGCTAATCATGTAAAGAAACGTAGAACTTGTAATGAATGTGAAGAAGTAAATATCCAGTTCTTAAGACTCTTGGCTAATTGTATTCACTTGGGACCAAGTTCAACTGTGGCCAAACAAGTTTCCATGGTCGGCAAAAACTGATCCTTCATCGATGGCATTAGCCGTAGTAAAGATGTAACTTGTAGTCTTGTGTTCCAATTCCACGCCTGATAAATAATGCTATTGATCCTTCACCCGTTCATGGTCCAATTGTTTTTTCACTACCTCTGAAATCTAGGCCGGAGATGTTGATTTAGACCTCATTTCAGGTGCAATGAATGGAGGCTATCCAACAAGCTATGATTGTTCCTTCGATGCTGTCATGCCCCCTCAGAAGACTAACTAGAGAAAATAGTGAATTTAGTTCTACTCCTTGTATTCCTTTTATTACCAATATCCATTGTTTAATCCGAATGGTTCAATACACAAGTTCAAGGTGAGGTGAAAGGAGAACTGAATGAATTTGTAGTGTAAAGAAGAAACAAGCATGCAAGAACAATAAAAATATGTAAACCTAGTTTTTGTGTTGTGTTCCTCAAATGTTTGTGAATGTCTTTCCTTTAGCCAGCTCCTCTTCTTATATACTCATACCTTTCCCGATTATGCCCTTAGGTTGGCTTAGAGCCCTAACCGAGTCCGAGGTAATGTGCTGAGGTCCGTTTATTCGATAGGCCTGTTGAAGGATGCAATCCATCTCTAACAATAAGCCCTCCAGTTCTTTGTGAGAGACAAAGTCGATCTCACTGAATTTTATCGAAAGTGGCTTTTGAGAGAAAACATACTGGTGGAATATCTCTCTATGTGAGGTACTGACCTTGGCGGTTAACTGGTTTTCATCAATAGTTGTCTTGGTTATAAATATATTCCTAAACCGCTTCTGATTTATCTAGGAAAGATGAACAGTTTTTTAAAAAATTGTGGGAATCGTGCCATCCAACTAATTTATACAACCTAATAATGGTGATTCCTAAATATCTATAATTGTGCTGCTCATTATAAATATTGAGGGACTCTCTTCCTCCAAGCTTTCTTTCTCTACTTCTTCAATTGTTTCCAGTAAAGTTTCGACAATTTCACTCTATGAATCCACAACTCAAAGATGTTCGAAAAAGGAAAGGCTGTAGCTGAAGATACCAGTTCCGATTAGTAAGATATTTTTGGCGGTTCCAGACTTCCAGTCCCACCACTGATCTTATCATACATCAGAAGATCCCCCGAGCAGCGTTTTCGGGACATGACCTCAGCAGTAGACGCAACAAAATGTTGCTGATGTGACTCCCAAGGGTACTGAAGACAAACAACAAGCACCAGCGGTTAACACCGCCACAGTTGCTCGTCAGCCGAGTCTCGCCGAGGATCAACTCCAGCCTGTTTTCCTAGAAATAAAGAACGGTCAGATATCATTCCTACTCGCTCCACCTATCCCTCAGTAACGAGCTTATTGGAAGAATTGGAGGCTCATGATGGTCTTACCTTCATCATCCCAGAACCCCATCAACGTCCATGGTTTCCGCCTAAAGGGTACCTGTGTGTCTACGAATCGTGGTTCTAAAAGGACTTGAGGTTGTGGTTCCCGATTCCACGGCTTGTCACGACTTACTACAATCAGTGAGATGTAGCATTTCCTCAATTAATCATCGGAGCGATTCGCATTGATGTGGTGCTAATGATCCTGCTTGCCGAGATAGATACCTTTCTAAGTGTGAGGAATTTCAAAGAGTTGACTCTTCCACAAATGTTGAAGACTGGGATCATCATTTTGAAGATGAAGCCCGAAATGAATATTGTCGGGTCACCTGGCTAAGAGTGGCAACAGTTCTACTTCTATATCTCGATGAACCACGTGACTTTTGAGGAGCCGCCAAAAAACCTCAGAGTACTCTGGAACCCAATAAGATGCTTGATAACAATTTTGAGTTAAGGAGTTCTCTACCCTGTCTGACCCGATTTCCACTTTTTGTTCGGCATCTGACAACAAAACATACTCTGAGGAGTTCATGGAAGACGTGACGAAGATAGTTGGTCATAGTCATGAATCTAGGCTAAGCATCAATAGATCACAGATCAAAGAGAGATTGTTCTGCATACGCCGAGGTACGTTGTTCTTATTTTTGTTACTACTTCGCACCTCGTCACCACTCTTCGTTTTTTGCAACTGTTACTGACTCCTGACTGTTCTGTCACACAATGGATTGGTCGTCTACAATTCCTAGATCAAGTGAGAGTACCAAGAGGGAACATAGCAAAAAGTCTAAAACCTTATTGACAACTGACGACGCTGATCTTGACGATGATGCGGGGCAGGATTCCCCCGAGGAACTTGATGGAAACACTTTATCTTCTCTGTCGAACCTGGATAATATGAATCGGTATGTCACTAAGGATCATACAAGAAGAATAAGAAGAAAATGCCAAATGGTCTTAAGAGGAAGAGAGACTATGTGAATCTGCAACGAGGTCGGCCTGACTGCCGACGATTCTGCATAATCCTTCTATTGTCGAAAGAAAGACTTTTGCAGATCATCATGCTAAGAATGCCGACCTTCCTTCTGTGCCTGGAAATCCAAAACAGCTCGAATCTATTGGGGGGGGGGGGTTCTGAGAATGCCAAGGTACTCACCACAAAGTTTGCTGGTGCCGCCACGACCACTCTTCTTGTAGCGTCTTCATCTGCTCCTCCTACAGTTTTATCGGCACGACCGCTTGCGACATCTTCTTCAATGCCTCCTTCAGCACCTTCATCTACGAATTCACCACCGGTCCTTACTATGTCGTACTCCTATTCCAGCACTACTCCATTTGTGAACAACAGAGAGAAGTGTGCATAAGAAATTTTTCCAACAAGTCTAGGGGAACGTGAGAAATATGCCAGGGGTATCTGAGTTATTTAACCCTGAAGTATATAAAGATGTCTCCCGTACTGGCTTCGCGGTATGTACATTTCAAACAGCGTCTTTAGTATCATGTTTTGTTGCATTTCACTGATTCATCTGTCTTGAAGCCTACTTATTGTATGCTGCTCACACCAATTATATGGTAATGGGTGTACAAATCTTCTCTACGAGTTCGAATGTCTTATCTGCAACAAGCAGTGGAGCCCACCTCGGCTGCTGAGGGAGAATTATCTAGCCTAAAAGATCAGATCAAGGCCCTGGAAAGCACAGCTGATCAAGCAATCCGAGAAAGAGATTCATCTCTAAAGAAATTCGAGACAGAGACAACAATTGGTGTTGGCAGTTAATGTTAAAATCGAGATACATCGAAAACACTATGCACAAAGTAATTCCAAGAACTCGTATATCTTTTATTAGAAATCCTTTACACAATCTCTTACATACTTGTTTGATACGAATTACACAACTCGACACGGATCGATTTCTAACACACCCAACTTGCTTGACTCAACACCTATTGATCAAGTCTACCAATTCACTCAGCTATGAAACCCCAAATCCCTTTGTGTTTCTCTATGAGAATTACAACGTGAAAGCTCTAACTCCAAACTAGGTAAAAGCTAAGATATGTATTAAATAATATTTTCCTATTATCTAATATACTATTTCCTATATTCTATCATCACCAAATCTTCTAATTTGTGATCTAGTAACATTCTTTTAATGCTAATTTCGTCAACCAAACATATGGAAATATCTCACATCATCACATCTTGACGTTTCCTTTTTATTCTCCAAAGCGTGTGTCACACACCATTCTTCGTGTGTAACGCAAGTATGTGAGCCAAAGCTCCACCACTGCAACAACCTATCAAGCTCCAAGTTCTTGAGCTTACAATTAAGGGTGCCAAGGAATCGCGAGTGAGGATCTACCAACTGGAGAAAGAAAAGGCTTCTATCAACGAATTCTTTCATTTTGAGATGGATCATTTGAAACAAGCCCGACTGAAGCATGCATATCGAGTTGAAGTAGAGACGAGAATGAAATGAAATACTTGTTTGGAGAGGTTTATTAGATTCGTCGAGGAGCAGGGGACAATAAAGACCAAGTTGTCGTTGTTGAGTCAGGTGACAGACGTGAGGCGATATATCGAGAAGCTTATCGCTAAAATCGTACATATTCCTCAAAAGGTATTTTTAAAGATTCAAAATAAAATAATAAGTTCTCAATATTTTTTCAAAGTAAATTTCGAAATTAAAATATTTATGTATTTTTATATGGTATATAGTTTAATTTTTAATCTGAATATTTATTGAATGAGATTTTTAACCATATGATTTTATAATCATTTATCTCTTGTTATTACAAAAAAATTATAGCATTAATCACATATACAGAAAATCTATTTTGTATAGTTAATTTGGTTGTTTAATTTATTTTAATAATATAAAATTTAAAAAATAATAGTACATATGTGAATTTTTTATTGAATTTTTATTATTCAAAATTATTAATTGTCGTATGTACTTTATTTACAATAGGTGATTATGTAATTTTTATTTAAGAAAAGAATGAAAACATTAATAATTAGTTTTATTGTTAGTTTAATGAAATGTTTAATATATATTTAGTGGACAAACCTATTTCTTTAAAAAAAAATTTAAAAACATTTTGTCAATGACACATGACATAGTTTAAATGTTTTAATGCTTTTCAAGAAATATATAAGGGACATTTTATGTTATTTTCAACAATATAAGACCATATAGTGTGAAAGCTTATAAGGGATATTGTATATTATTTTCAATATAAGACCATATAGTGTGAAAGCAAGTTGGGTTGGTGGATACTTTTACGTATAAAATAGCTTATTGGGCATGTTAGATTTATTTGCACAAAGATATACAATGATAAAAAAGGCAACATCACTCTTCGTCGTTCTAATAGTTGCTTTGCTCCTTTTGTCTCCTCTCTTCTCCAGACAAATAGAAGCAATATCCACCAAACAAACAAAGCATCGAAAGCTCGGTCAGTGAAAATATTATATATTGTTTAACACGATCGTGTTTTGTAGATCGTACCCGAATAATATAGACTGCGACTGGGTATTTAGATAAGATATTTATTTAAATTAGATCCATACAATCGAATGTAAAAGTGTTTCTTTTATGCCTACTTCCTTTCTTAAGGAAAAATCAAACGCCTTCATTCTTCTTTTTATTTGTCCAAAATGTCAATTAGGAAATGGAGAAGAAAAGGAAATTAGGAGGAATAAATTGGTTATCCAACTAAAAGCGAAAGTGAAGCGAAGCAACTCCAGAAGGGGACCCCAAAAGAAGAATCCTCCAAAGAAGCCACCTTGCAAGCCCTCGACTCATCCTCATTAAGGGTTTTTTCCCGCGTGTTCGTAATTAAACAACGAAATGTTCGTATGCAAATGAGATTTCAGTAAAAGAGCTGGCAATTAGTCAATACAAAAGATGTCTATCTCAACGCTCACTTATTTTTTATGCGGTTGTAACACATGTCTCAACCTCATTTGACAACGACTTACAATTTACAACAACTTAAACTTCAAATTATAAAATGCTAAAAACGACTACCATAATAATATTGTAATAAATCAACAAATCTAATAACTGGAAAAATAGTCAGTGAAATTGTAAAACGAAAGTACGAAAAAAACAAGAAAACAACATTTGTGATGAGTGACCTTGTAACGGCTCGGTTCCTGCCTATAAAAATTTTCTTGAAAATATGAGCTTCTCTACGGCCCATATGACAAAGACCTAGGGTTCCTTTCCCCTTTCCTATAAAAAGAGATGCAGCTTTCCTTTTGCCTCATACAGAAACTAAAGCGAAGCTCTGCAGAGATTTAGAGAGACTAGGAAACCCTATCCGTCAAGCTTCTCTTTTCCTTTTCTCTCTTCTTCTCTCACGCCTCTCTTCTCTCTCTCTCTCCTCGCCGTCGCTCTCTCTGTCCTCGCCGTCGCTCTCTCTGTCCTCACCGTCGCACGCTCTCTCTCTCCTCGTCGTCGCACGCTCTCCCTCTCCTCGCCGGCGCCGTGTGGTGGTGGTGGTGACCGGATCTCAATCTTCTCTCCCTTGTCTCTTGTTTCCAGATCCGGATCCAGATCTACGCTAAGGTGGAGTGTCTTGAACCCATCTTGTTCTCATGTACTGTATACTCCTTTATGTTGGAGTTAGGGTTGATTAGACCCTGTTTGAAAGCTAGGATGATAGATCATGATTATTGCTAGGATGTTAGATGAATGGAACACGATGCATAAGAACCCTCATATTGTTAAATGGGACTTAGTAAACTGAAATGGAGTTGTGGTAGCGATGATTGATTGGTAATTCATGCTTGTATGTTTGGATGTGTAGTCCCATGATTGGTTTGTGATTAAAGCTAGGATGCTAGAGAGAAATGAATGCTAAGCTGATAGATGAGTAATGATTGTTAATGTTATTGAAGTAGAACTTGAGTGCAATGTGTATTGTGTGTGGCACCGATAACGGGTGGCGTCTAGTGAATGAGTCCAAGTACAAGTCTAAATGAAAAGAAAAGCGAATGAGAATGGGAAGGGATAAGTGAAAATGATAAGGATGTGAAAGGATAAGTGAAAGTATGAAAGAATAAGGTTACGGTTAAGCATGAGTGGGGAAATCATATAGAGTCTAAGGAAAGTATGTGTGGCAGTAGTTCACGCTAGGTATCCATAGGAGATGTGGCGAATCCACAAGAATATGGAAGCACCCATAGGAGATGTGGCGAATCCACATGAATATGGGGTAGAAGCCTAGTGGGAGCTACCCACTGATGATAAGAACGAAGTGCCAACCGCGAGAGGCGGGATATAAAAATGTGCATCATGGTCGGGTAACGGGGAGTTAAAGGTGTCATAGGATCGAGTCGGTCTTGTATGATGAGTCAGTTAAGTCTAGGGTTTAACGTGTGTAGCAATGAGTGAGTTCATTGTAATGATTGATCACTAGGTTGCTAGAAATGTATGGAATTGAATGTGGACAATTAGTGATGACAGTATGAAATGATAAAAATACATTACCTGATTGTAGTGGCTAGTCAGTCCTAGTTCCCGCATAGAGTAGTATAGAGTGTCATGCGGGCAGGCTGGTTTAGAGCCACTTCACTGAGTAACTTGTTGCTCACTCCTCCATTTCCATTTCCCTGTGCGCAGGACTGTAAGTAGAAGTATATGGATGTGGGTGTGACGGTATTTCAAAGAAGGTTATGCGCCGTCGGCTCTCCGGACCGGTAACGGGACACGTAGGGTTGTCTAAATGAGTAGACACGTGTCCATAACGCCCTTTCGATAACCCCGGTCGGACGCCGGGGGATCGGGCCGTTACAATTAGTATCAGAGCGGGTTAAGATCCCTTAGTTCTGTCCTAAGGGATCAGCATTTCCGACGTTTTCTAAAAAAAAAAAAAAAAAAACTTGTTTTCATTAAAAGAAAAGAGTTTGTGAAAGTTTTGATTCCCCCAAAAGTTATGAAACGATTTCAAAACCACCCACTATATATGTACGTCTATTATGGTTTTGATCAGATCCATTTTACTTGCAGAATTTCTTCCGAGCTTAGTTCATTCATTGTTTTCTTTTAAAGATCCCGAGCAATGTTGTTCTCGCCTTGTATGCCTCCCTTGATTGATGTGTGATTGTGTGAGTCCATTTCAATATCGGATGTTAAGTTCGGAAGTCTAGGGCTTGGAATTCGGGAACGAATTCCGATTAACAGGGGGATAATTGTAACGGCCCGGTTCCTGGCCCATAAAAATTTCCTTGAGAATATGGGCTTCTCTACGGCCCATATGGCAAAGACCTAGGGTTCCCTTCCCCTTTCCTATAAAAAGATATACAGCCTCCCTTTTGCCTCATACAGAAACTAAAGCGAAGCTCTGCAGAGATTTAGAGAGACTAGGAAACCATAGCCGTCAAGCTTCTCTTTTCCTTTTCTCTCTTCTTCTCTCACGCCTCTCTTCTCTCTCTCTCTCCTCGCCGTCGCTCTCTCTCTCTCCTCGCCGCCGCACGCTCTCTCTCTCCTCGCCGTCGCATGCTCTCTCTCTCCTCGCCGGCGCCGTGTGGTGGTGGTGGTGACCGGATCTCAATCTCCTCTCCCTTGTCTCTTGTTTCCAGATCCGTATCCAGATCTAGGCTAAGGTGGAGTGTCTTGAACCCATCTTGTTCTCATGTACTGTATACTCCTTTATGTTGGAGTTAGGGTTGATTAGACCATGTTTGAAAGCTAGGATGATAGATCATGATTATTGTTAGGATGTTAGATGAATGGAACACGATGCATAAGAACCCTCATATTGTTAAATGGGACTTAGTAAACTGAAATGGAGTTGTGGTAGCGATGATTGATTGGTAATTTATGCTTGTATGTTTGGATGTGTAGTCCCATGAGTGGTTTGTGATTAAAGCTAGGATGCTAGAGAGAAATGAATGCTAAGCTGATAGATGAGTAATGATTGTTAATGTTATTGAAGTAGAGCTTGAGTGCAATGTGTATTGTGTGTGGCACCGATAACGGGTGGCGTCTAGTGAATGAGTCCAAGTACAAGTCTAAATGAAAAGGAAAGCGAATGAGAATGTGAAGGGATAAGTGAAAATGATAAGGATGTGAAAGGATAAGTGAAAGTATGAAAGAATAAGGTTACGGTTAAGCATGGGTGGGGAAAGCATATAGAGTCTAAGGAAAGTATGTGTGGCAGTAGTTCACGCTAGGTATCCATAGGAGATGTGGGAATCCACAAGAATATGGAAGCACCCATAGGAGATGTGGCGAATCCACATGAATATGGGGTAGAAGCCTAGTGGGAGCTATCCACTGATGATAAGAACGAAGTGCCAACCGCGAGAGGCGGGATATAAAAACGTGCATCATGGTCGGGTAACGGGGAGTTAAAGGTGTCATAGGATCGAGTCGGTCTTGTATGATGAGTCGGTTATGTCTAGGGTTTAACGTGTGTGGCAATGAGTAAATTCATTGTAATGATTGATCACTAGGTTGCTAGAAATGTATGGAATTGAATGTGGACAATTAGTGATGAATGAAATGATAAAAATACATTACCTGATTGTAGTGGCTAGTCAGTCCTAGTTCCCGCATAGAGTAGTATAGAGTGTCATGCGGGCAGACTGGTCTAGAGCCACTTCACTGAGTAACTTGTTGCTCACTCCTCCATTTCCATTTCCCTGTGCGCAGGACTGTAAGTAGAAGTATATGGATGTGGGTGTGGCAGTATTTCAAAGAAGGTTATGCGCCGTCGGCTCTCGGGACCAGTAACGGGACACGTAGGGTTGTCTAAATGGGTAGACATGTGTCCATAACGCCCTTTCGATAACCCCGGTCGGACGCCGGGGGATCGGGCCGTTACAGACCTAATCCTTTGTCTCTTCTCAAAAGAGAAACAATCGAGTAATATCAGTCACTCAATAAGGTATAGATGCTAAACTCGAAGTTCATAGATTCCAATGGAACATTCCAAATAAAAATATTTCAGTTCTAACATAAAACAAATACAACACATAAAACGCTAAAACAACAAATAAGAGTCCTAGTTCTGAGGTAGGTGCTTGCACCCCTCCCCCAATAGAGGCTTTCTCCTGTGAAAGATTCACTTATGGGATTAGTGGCCACATACCGCCAATAAACGCTTTATTGACCTTTATATTACGATTCAACAGGTCGACTAAAGATAATATGTATCATCACCACAACGTCTACATCCGGCATACAAAAAGTACATCAATGTATACGACTAACAACCCTATATCTCATTAAACGAAGAATATAATGTTGAATCACGTAGCTTCCTGGTATACCATGGATTTTACCTATTTTTAGCCATGATATATAGATGTTTTAGGAATTATTTATTATATTTTGGAGTCTTTTTAGTAATTTAGAGGTCCATGAATGTCTTGGAGGAAAATGATGATTTTGGTGTATTTTAGAGATAAAATAAGAAGAAACTCGTAGCTGACCATCAAACCAGTCTGAAGGCAATCAGAGACAAACATCGATCGACGCACATCATGTGCCGTCAATCGACAGCGAAGCGCGCAAGACCCGACTAGGTTTCCAGCCGACTTAAATCCCAAGTCATAACACATTTACAGAAATACCCCTGACCGATTTTAACCTAATATTTACGTGCTCTGCCATTGTTCTAGGCAACACACACTTTTCATATTTTCGACTTTTCACAGCAAATAATAGTTAGGTTTTTAGTAGTTTGGAAAGAAGATCCAAGACTCTTTCAGAGATTTGTATTGGAACTCAAGTATTGCTAACTCTATTCTATTTATACATTTTATTCAGTTTATGATTTGCTTTGCTATGTATAAGTAATTCATCTGTTAGATTTAGGGTTCAAATAGATTATGAGGGATTAGCCCAAAATAGGGAATTGCTAAGGTGATAAATATCCTTCAAGGAATTGTGGTTAATGCCTGTGTTCTAGAGTAGCTAACTAGAACATTGAACTTAAGATTGTGGACAATTACGATGGTAGGTTCTACACAGAATTAATTCCCTTGAGCTAGTATTACTAGAAACAAGCGAAAGCTGATATTGACAATACTAGTGAACCTATCGATCAACTCGTTAAGGTTTGTCTAAGGAAACATCGATCGACGTTCTTACCATAACATCGATCGACATACGATTCATATCAACAAGCGACATCTGAGATATTGAAATTAGTCAAAACATAAGACTCACATGCGAAAGCTAGATATATTTAAAATAGAAATGGAGTTCCAGGATTGACAACCTAAGTATTCTATACATCTATAATCCCGACTACCCTAGATCTAGTGCTTTCTAATAACTGTTTACAAACCTCAAACCAATCAACTGAACAACTGCCTTGTTCGCTTTGCTTTCTTATTTACTGTTTTCAATATTTACCTAATTTAATCACTGCTGATTAGGATCTATTGTGTGCCCTAGCTCCTTGTGGATTCGATCCCTAAGTACTACAAATGAACCTTTTATTTGTGAGAGTAAAATCACTCTTTAGGGTAATTTGAGTAATATCACTTCCTATTTCCAATTTAAGAAAGGAACCTAAACTCACATACTCCAAACACACACAATTCAAGGAGACGAAACATATTGGAACTAAACTAGAGTTTTTATTTTCTTCATCCCCTAGGGTGAACCACTAAAATGATAGCCAGAAAATTGCCAAGTCATATTCTATTAAAGAAAAAAAAAAGTAAAAAATAATCAGAAAATAATATTAATTACAAAAAAACTTTGACGTTGTTAATGCCGTCAACAAAACTCTAAACCCAAACTCTAAGCTCTAAACTTTAAATCCTATATTTAAGTTTTTTCCGACGGCTAGGGTTTAAGGTTTTGCTGACAGCGTTAAAAACTTGAAGTTGTATTTTTTTTTTTTTTTCGGCAATTAATACTATTTTCTGAATTTTTTTTATTTTATAAACAGAATATTAATTGACAATTTTTTTATTGACTATTATGTTAGTCATGAACACACATATTCACATTGGGGGTGAACAAAATAAAAATTCATTAAACTATATGTATATGCAATGTCCTAGGCCGTGTACGAAAATTACAGGATCTGAAATCAAAGCAAAATATAGAGTCAGAGCGGCATTCATATGTTTAAAAATGGATAATGGATGGTATGGTCAAAGTCAATAGATATAATCAACGGTCAACTCAATCAACCTTGACCCAAGCCTGTTAAATTTAACCATATTGATATCAAATTTGATCAACCGGTTTTCCTTAACCAAAATTGATTTCAGTTGAACCACAATTAGCCTAATACAGTAATCAATTTTAATAACAAATCGGTTAAACTCTAACCAAATTTAATTTCAAAAAACCAAGCAATCATCCGAGTAACTGAGTTGACTCGCTGGTCACCAAACTACATGTGAGTCAGCAAGTCAATATGAGAGTTACCGATGACCGTCACGGATGGCAGACAGAGGTGGCGGCTACTTACAAAAAAAAATCATTGGCAACAGTGGCTTCCTGTTGATAGAGAAACAAACAGCTTCAAAAACGGCGGTGGGAGATAGTTGTGTGTGAATTCACAGGCGGAGTCTCCGGTGATTATATCTTGTGTTTTTCGTGGTTTTGATAATTCATTTTATATACATTATGAGCATTTAGATTAGCATTTAAGCATATTTAGGTTTTATTACTATGCATAAGTCTCTATCAGGTGCTGGAGTAACCATTTAGAGGTTTTGGAGTTGTTTGGAGCCAATTTGGATCAAACAAAGTTAAGATTGAGCATTGGTTGAATTGGGTCAAATTGGGAAATTTTTAAGTGTCCCAACGGGTACCAGTTGTGGTTAGTGTACCCGTTGTGGTTCATGCTAATGTTGTAGCGGGTGCCTACAACGGGAAAGCATAACTCGACTTTAACTCATAAAATTGCCTTAGAAAGATGTTAAGTGTCAAAGTGGTTAGGTGTTGCGGGTAACCCAACCCTCTGTGAACCATGCGAGTCTCATTGCAGGTTGTGGGAGCGGATTACTGAAGCCACTGCCACATTTAAAAATTAATATTATGTGTTTCCTTTTTGGGTTGACCCACTCGTTTTTAAGAACCCATAGTTAAAAAAAACATTAATTATTTTGTTTTCTTTCTTAAGACAATCATATTTTGGTGAAAGTTTGAATCTTTAATCTATTTCTTCTGTCTTTCTTTGATTTTATTGAGTTATCTTGCAATCCAATCATGATTAGTGTTGAATCTTCTATGGGTTTTAGGTTTATCATGTTGATTAGTGGGTAGACAGACTCATCTTGAATCCATAGCTAGGTTAGGTACATTTAGAATGATTAGTGAAGAGTTAAGGTGTTTGATGTTAAATCTACTTGTTTTTATGCTTGGTAAAGGTTCCTAATGCTAGATTAAACTTGTTCTCTCTCATCTAGATCATACGTAATCTTATGCACTAAAAGTGTTTGTTAAAATGCTTGAATGACTTGGTTTTGCTCTAGCTTGAATAACTAAAAGAGATTTGATGGTAGGATTGCTAAATGGTTAGTAGAATTGTTCTTGATGCATGTTGATTGAATTATACCCAAGGGATTTGATGTCTAATGCTAGATTACATTCGGATCACTATCTTGGGAAATAATTAATTTATTTTGTGTGTTCTAGACTTAAAACTTGATGATTGTTTGATTAGCACCTTGACTTGGATCTTAATCACCTCATATGAATACCTATGAGTTCTCTTATTCTTATTGATTGAAATCTTGATTGACTGCTTAGTTTCTTGAATTTGAATTAATATTGTTACTTGATTTATTATCTTTAAACACTTGATTACACTTAGATTAATACATGATTTGTATTCTTGGTGTCTAGGATTGAATCTTAAGTATTACAACGATACTTCAAATAAAATTTATTCCATATCAAGTTTTATTGCCGTTTCGAGTTCAAAATTTATTTTGACAGTGAAATTTAGCCATTGTTTGAGACTAAGTCTTATTTTCTTTATATTGATTACTTATACTTTTTCTTTATCTCTCTGTGATTCTCACGTGTATGAATTTGAGAAGTATAAGGCCAACAAAATTTAATTTGTACAGAGAGAGAGAGAGAGAGAGAGAGAGAGAGAGAGAGAGAGAGAGAGAGAGAGAGAGAGAGAGAGAGAGAGAGAGAGAGAGAGAGAGAGAGAGAGCTCTCTCTCTCTCTCTCTCTCTCTCGAGAGCTCTCTCTCTCTCTCTCTCTCTCTCTCTCGCTCTCTCTCTCTCTCTCTCTCTCTCTCTCTCTCTCTCTCTCTCTCTCTCCTCTCTCTCTCTCTCTCTCTCTCTCTCTCTCTCTCTCTCTCTCTCTCTCTCTCTCTCTCTCTCTCTCTCTCTCCTCTCTCTCTCTCTCTCTCTCTCGCTCTCTCTCTCTCTCTCTCTCTCTCTCTCTCTCTCTCTCTCTCTCTTCTTTCTTTTTTCTTTTTATTCTAATCGGAAAAGTTAGTCTTAATGAAATTAAGTTGTGTTTCAAAAAACAATGAGATTCTAAGGAGATCAATGAAGTATTGGTTCTCTATCATATGTGTAGAGTTACTTTAGAGTTTTCTTATTATATATCCATCATGTAATCGTTATGATTGGTAAATCTCCCATTCCAAAAGACCCTAAAATATGTTTTCGACCAAAAAAACATTCAATGAAAAAAAGACCAAAATATATTTTATAAAGAGGTAAAATATTTTTATACCCCTACTCTATAGATATATAAATATAAATGCTCCAAAAAATTTCCAATTTTTTTTTTTGAATTTTTTTTTTTGATATTTTTTTGAAATTTTATTTAAAATCTGAAATTTTAAACAACTGTTTTTAAAATTATTATTTAAAATTTTATATGAAATATTTTTATTTTTTAAATCCAAAATCTCTCTCCTAAGTATCTTTTATGTCTTTAATAAAATTTATTTTTATCATTTTGATATATATATGCTATATTTGTTATAAAAACTGTTTTTACAGCTATCATATGGTATTTTTCTTTCAAGATTGGTTTAGGAGTTAACTGTTATAGATTTAGAAACTGATTTTATGGATGACTGGGTCTGAATGTATTTATGACTCGTGAGCACTCAATGGCCAGCTGGTAGGTAGAGTGGATTAGGCCTAGGACTTTTATCCGAGATCTGGATTCTATTTGAGATTCGATCCGGATCCGATCCGAAAATTTGGATATTCGGAGGGGCCGAATCCGGATCCGGATAGTAAAATGTTGGATCCGTCATAACCGGATATCTTAATTTTTAAGTCCGGATATCCGGATCCGTAAGTTTTATTAATAAATATTTCAAAAATAATAATATCTATATATAAAAATTAATTTTATTCAATATATTTTTATTTTTATAATAGTATATATAAATTTTATGTAAATTTTATAATATTATACATAGAAATAATTAAAGACATTATATATATTTTTTTAAAAAAATATTGTTAATATTTTATATACATATTAATATTATTTTTTATTTATTTTAAGGATCCAAATTCGGATCCGGATATCCGCCGGATATTACAATTTTTAGAAGGATATCCGACACTCGGATATCCAAGAACTCCGGATCTGGATAAGGATAGTAAAATTATGGATCCGATAGATAAGGATCCGGATCCGGATAACTTAAAATTGTCTGGATACCCGATCCGTCCGAGACCTAGCGAGGATGCTGTTGAGAGGTTGCTTAACGGAGTGTCTCATCTATTGGAAGAGGGTAAACGGCACCGTTTGTTCAGATGTCTCATTTATTGGAAGAGGATAAACGGCACCGTTTTGTCCAGACGTAGCTTAATGAGTTGGGTTAAGTCAACAGAAAAGAAGACCAATTAGTCTTTAACTCGTTTGGTAACAGTTTGGTTAAAAGCACAGAAACAACCCAAAGTCTCTAATATTCAATGCGATAAAAAAAAAAAAAAAGAGTCAAAGACACAGAGATCCGACCATCTGAGCAAGACGAAGAACATATGGTTCGTGTCTTATTGTCTTCTTATTCGATTTTTTTGTTGATTTGATTTATCATCGTCAAAATATTGTGGATTCAGATGTCGGAGGGAGGAGCACCGTCGAAATACGTGAAGTTGACGAAGGAGCAAGCTCCGGTCGATGAGGTTAATCCTGGCGAACTCAATCAACCGATTCAGGTTCCCCATGTATGTCTCTCGCTCTACTGATCTGATTTTCTTAAGTTCTCTGAGGACTGTCACCTGATTACCGTTATTTAGTGGATTCGATTGTTATGATCCACAATGTTTCTTTGATTTCCGCTATAGATCCTTGTTTCCTATTCATCAAGTGGACCAGTTTGATTTATGTTTTTGTCTAAATATTTTTATCTTTGGATCTTCCTACTGCTGTTTCTGTTACATTCTTGATTAGTGGATCTGTGAAATCGTGTTGTCATCTCTGATTCTGTGCAAATACATGTTCCGCAGCTAGCTGTTCACAAATGCAACGAGTGTGGCCAAGCTCTACCTGAAAATTTTGAAGCTCCTGCAGATGAGCCATGGACTACTGGAATATTCGGGTGCACTGAGGACATGAGTAGTTGTAAGTTTTCATTTTCTTTTTTTCTTTTTTTTTGTATAAAGAGACATCATCTAGTGATTCATGTCATTAGATTCTTGGGAGACCATAAAAGCTTACTTCCTTTGTGTTAAACTGTTAATACACAGTTTGGCAGGGACTCTTTTGCCCAAGTGTTCTCTTCGGACGTGTCTATGAAACTCTGAGTGACGAAGAAACCTCGTGGACCAAAGCATGTATCTGCCACTCGATTGTAGTTGAGGGAGGACTAACAGTTGCATCCATAGCTGCTTGTGCTCCCGGTATCGATCCGCATACAACGTTTCTTATGTGGGAAGGCTTGTTGTTTGTTTGGTGGATGTGTGGGATTTACACCGGAAACGTTAGGCAAACTCTACAGAGGAAATATCATCTCCAGGTAAAGTCACCAAGCTTTCATACACATCTGAAATGATTCCTCTGTCATTAAAAAGCATAGTCGATGGAAACATGTCAAAAATAATTTGAAAATGTGTGTGTTTTGTTTTGATTAAACAGAACTCTCCATGTGACCCCTGTATGGTGCATTGTTGTCTCCATTTCTGTGCGGTTTGTCAAGAGCACCGTGAGATGAAGAACCGTCTTTCGGACAACTTTGTGATGCCCATGACTGTGGTTAATCCGCCACCAGTTCAAGAGATGAGTGCCTCTGACGACTCTGTCCCGGTTTCACACCATGGCTCTGAGCTCGAGATGCGGCCATTGTAGAGACTCAATGTTTCAACCAGATTCAAGGTCCTGTTTTGTTCTGTTTTGTAATGGACCTGTGTTTTAATGAGGAATGGATGATATGTTAAACCGACTTGGTTTGTTTAATTTTCATACAATCATTGATCCATATCGCAAAATTAAAATATTTATTTTTAAGAAATAGTTTATTTATTATCGTATTTGAAACATTCTGCTTACGTACAATGTTATCTTTGTTTTGGATAAACATAAACAGATTTAAGAATCGTTAAACGTTTTACATTATTTCTTAGAAATTCTCAACTCATTAATATAATGAAAGGCCAAAATATTTTCTTATATAAGTAACGATAACTACGAAAGTAGGAACTCAAGTATTTTGTATCTTCCGGGAAAGGTTCATCCTTTCGCTGGCTTTGGCCTTTGTGTATCTTCAAGTTTTAATTCAAGTATTTTACAGGGGAAAAAAAACTACGAAAGTAGGTAGGCAACGTCTTGACGCTGATTTTTCAGTTAGATACAAAGGATCACATCATCAAATAGCCAAAATATGATCGGAAGAGATGCTGGTTCGATTCTCAACGGTGACTTACCTTCATCACGACTTTCTGCAACGTCGCCATGTCTACGAAATGGTTTAGTTGACATCGGAAAGAGAGATGTTTTCTACGGTGAAGATGACGTCGCAGGTTTGATGTTTAGCGAAGAGGAACTGGAACAAGACACGGTTATGTGAGCTTACAGAAGTGACGAGGCCATGAGATCTCTGCCAAATACGAGAAGCCGAAGAAGTAGAAGGTTCTTTTGCTGTGAATGTTTTGACTTTCTCAGGCTTGTTTTCTCTAGAAATGGCAACTGATAAGCCCTCACATTCTTCTTTTAAATTATTGAAATTTTATAAACTACTAATATTTTTTTGAAGAAGTTATCTATACTATTAAAAAGGAAAAAGTTTTAAAAAATCCTACTTATGCAAAGTTGTTGGACTTTTTCATTATACTTATTTTTTTTGGTATTACCGTATATTTTTGTAACATTACGTTAATTATATTATACCATATATATACCCGTTTTTACTCTAACAAAGAAATCAATAACATTACACCATATATTTACAGATTACTAAAACACTATACCAAAAACTATTGTTTGATCCAAAAATAGTGTTTATGCTGGTGGTGTTTGTTGAATCAATACAATAAGAGAATTTAAAGATAAAAATTAGATTCTTGAGGCTTAGGAGAAATCTTTAGATGAAATCAAATGGGAAAAAGAATATAAAAGAGATTTCATTGATTGAAGGTTCATCACCAAGATGATTACAAGGGTAAAGTGAACCTTAGAATACAAAATCTCTATGAAAATATGTTAAGTCTAAGAAGAGGAGAAGATCATTTCTTATAAGAAGGTAACTCCTTATTTATAGAAAGATGAAGCCTAGGGCTTCCTAGCAATATGAACCTAGTTCAATGTCTAATGGGTCTCGAAGAAGATGTAAATCCACCCCCAACAGTAAGCCCTCCAAGTTCGTAGAAAGAGATGAAATCGATTTCTACGAAGTTTACGAATAGGGTTTATTAGACAATGAACTAGACACACTCATGCCTATGACGGTTTAGGCGAGTTTATTTCGAACTTGTGCCTAGTAAAAAACGAGTTTGCTTTAAACTCGTGCTTAGCGAAAGACGAGTTTACTTGACTCATGCTAAGACAGTAGCGAGTTTACTGAGAACTCGTGCCTAGTAGAAGAAGAGCTCCAGTAAACTCATGCCTAGCCAAAGATGAGTTTTTGTAAACTCGTGTCTAGCAATAAGCGAGTCGACCACAAACTCGTGCATAATAAAAAGCAAGTTCAATTTAAACTCGTGCCTAAAATGCATGTTTACCGAACTATTGCCGACCCGAAGTCTCGTGTTGAGATCGTGTGTGCTGAGCAAGTTGTTGGTGTGTACGACTCGTCAGGCTATGATAACGTTGCTGTCAAGAGAAACGTGGTGTGAGTTGCGAGGTCCGGTGATGAGCTCGTGATTGGCGACGATGAAGTCAAGAGTCGTGAGAACCGTAAGGGAAGGAGTGAACTGCAAAGAGGGTCTCATATTCTTCATCTTCTATGCTCCGTTAGTGTAAGGGAAGGAGTGCTTGACTCGCATTCCACGCATACAGCATAGAAGATAAGTCACGACCTTTTGTGCTGGCTCCATTCTACTATACATAGAAAACTAAATTTAATTAATTATATCTTGTATTGAAAATGGGTGCCGTGAGGCACAAGCAAACATGTCAATTATGAATATGGGAGATCACGTTTAATATCAACCTTATTAACAAGATACTAAGTGAATATATTTGTTCTGTCACAAAGTATAAAGCGGTGATATATGACGTAAACAATTAACTAATTAGATGAGAAGACTTATCTCGTCAGACTTATTTTTCTGTCATGAAAACAGCTACGAGGATGATGAACATGATCTCAAGATCGGCGTTTTGAGGAGGTCACGCCAACTGCTCCCCGCTTTTGCCGAGATCGCGTACTTGCCGAGATTACACCAAGACCATAAAAGAGAGCGTGAGAGCTTTTTCTCTCAGTGTTATCCAGATTTGGTTGGTGATGACGTCGAACTTCAAGATGATAGCATGACAGAGGTGATCGTGTGATGCTGAGGTCGAGAAGTGAACTTCAAGATTTGGTTGGTGATGACGTCTAACATCACCATGATGCCGAGATTACGATGAACCACAGAACCAGTCTGAACGTAAAGCTCAAGCCGAGAAGTGAAGTCTCGAGATGGACAGCCATGGATCGAAAAGAGACCTCACTGAGATGGTGTAGTTATCTCTTATCCAAGCCGAGCTTAAAATGGGTTCGTCTAGAGCTTGTGCCGGTTACGGCAAGCTCGTTGAGAGAATTTGAGTTCGTCATTCTTGGTGCGGGTCACATGATTGCATAGATCATAAATATGCTGAGAAGGCTTTGTCTCGAGCTTCCAGACGTATTTGTGGCGAGGTGGCTGGTTTACAATGATCTCTTGATGCTTGTGAAGAACTCTGGTCTGAGAGCTTGTCATGAAGGTTCAGTTTTCTCAAAAACGGAAGCCATTTTCTGTAGCTGAGAGATCAACCATCGCCACGTCTCGGTTGCGGTAAGCTCGTTATGAGAATCTGAGCCTGTCATTCTTGGAGTGATGACAAGAGATTGATCCAATTAGATCGCACGTCTACGTCGCGGCTCTAATTTTCTTTTTGGCTTGACAATCGTAGTTGATTCTGGCTCACAAAGACATGACCATGGTTGGCGTCTCCTTCTCATCATGATAACGGGTCGCTGAGATCAAGTCGTTGCCAAGATCATCACGTGGCTTCATGATGTAATGTGCGAAGAAAGCTTGTCTCCTTCTTCTCATGTGACCATAAAAATAATATGGTCAAAGCGTGGAACATGTGTGTATCTCGTAATGTTTGATATGTGTATAAAAGCTAGACAAATAACTTTCTAAACAAGTTACAAGACATGGTGGAATCATAAGAGGCCGATGATGATTATTCAATGTGATAATCATAAGTTTTGAAACTTATCTTTCTTTGTCGGCAACTTTGATGAAGATGTAGTGTCTTCTTGTGTTAATCTTGGTGTAGAAGTTGAAGACGCTCTGTTTTTAGGAGTTGTAACAGAGCCGGGGAAGAGATGGAGAGCCTGCTGAGAGCAAAGACACCACTTTTAGTCTCTATCTCCACATATGACACATTCAATGTTCTTGTTGTCACTGATCGAGTCATTGCCATTACTTCCAGGGTCAGGGTCACGAGTCTGAGCTGATTATATAATTGATCTCAGGTTGAAGCGGTGGTGCGACGAGTTGAAGCTGACATACGAGCTACGACGAAGAGAATCGCATCCCCATCATTCTGGAGCTTGAACAGAGCTTGAAGCTGCCGTCGACGTTAAGAGATGCAGGTAAAGCATGTCTCATACTTCCAAGTCAAGACCAGAGCCATATTTGTGATGTCAAGCTCAAGCTTCTTACTCTTGATGGAGCTTTAAGACGTTGTCACTGATGGAGCACGAACCGCCGAGCCTTCTTGTGGTTTCAATATCCTCGGCATAATGATTTAAGCAGCACGAACCAACTAATTTGTGGTTGCAGACGGTGAAGTTTTGAACTTTGGTGGGTCTTTCATAAGAAAGCTTCTTCCTTTATCTAAAAACCACCGAAGTTTCTGTTCTCCGGCGATGGTTAACGACGGAGATCGCTGAAACAAGATTGACCCATTTCTCCAATACCTGATTAGCCCAAGAAACAACCCATAACCGCCTCTGTTTCTCTTACCGGAGAAGGACGACGTCACCGTTCCGAAACCAATGACATCAACGAAGTTCGAATCATGGTCGTCTTCATCTCTCTTCTGGCTCCAAACCGTGGATCTTGATTCCAAACTTTACGGTAACGAAGTGCTGTGATAGCCTCTGATTCCGGTGAGCTCTAGTTGAGGTTGTGGTGAACTCGTTGTCGGGATAAAGGAAGGAATGATGAGGATGATGTGACGACGAGATCTATTTGGTCTAATTTGGGCTTCTCTTCTTAAAAATTATTGTTGTCTTGAGCCCAAAATGGAGTAGAAACCGACCATTACTCAGATCCAGGATTCACTCCCAAGTCAAGCTTTCATGGTAAAGCTTCATCCTTTTTCTAGAAACCACCGTGGTCTCGCGAGATCTTCTAGTTGCAGGATCGAGATCGATGAGCACATATCTTGAATTTTCCCAAGTCTCAGATGCTCCGAAGATAGTTCTCCTTGGCCCCCTCCTTCTAGCGCCAACTGTTTGATCCAAAAATAGTGTTTACGCTGGTGGTGTTTGTTGAATTAATACAATAAGAGAATCTAAAGATAAAAATTAGATTTTTGAGGCTTGGGAAAAATTTTTAGATGAAATCAAATGGGAAAAAGAATATAAAAGAGATTTCATTGATTGAAGGTTCATCACCAAGAAGATTACAAGGGTAAAATGAACCTTAAGATTATAAGATTTCTAAACATGTCCCATTAAGATTATAAGATGACTGATCTATCCAAATATACAAAAAAAAAATATCATTCAACTAGCCTACGAACTATAAAACTTTATTACACTCCATCTTGCCATTGATCAGACTGTTTTTTTTTTTAAATGAAAAAGCTCCTTGGATGTCTCATGTTGACCTTACATGTCTTCTCTTCCTGAAGCAAAAATACAAGATGTCAAACTTCTTATTCAAATGTCACTTATTCAAAAATCAAACATGACTTTGTTAAAGACCTAGACCACCATAGTTTTGACACTATCATACCACATTCTTCATCACATTGTCTGTTATACAATCATACTCTGACATTCAAATACATCAAAACATTACATCACATATACATATTATTGAAGCAGTTACATATTATTTAAACCATAAGATTGGTTGATAATTACAAATTTAAAATTAAAAATTTAATCGTAACAATATGTTAACAAAAACAAATATATTGTGAATATGCTACCTAGATATATTCTAAGATTTTTTATGTTAATAATATACTAGAGATACGATTATCAAAACAAGAAACAAAAAATAATTATCTTACTTGGTCTACAAGTTTATTTATTATGACACTAATACATCATTTTCCTTATTTCTATCAACCAAAATATCAAAAAATTATACTTATATTTTTACCAAGATTTTCTGTAACAATAGATTTGACTCATTTTATAATTTCTATATGATAATTTGGGATTTTCGGTTTAAATCGGGTGTATAAATTAAAATATTTAATAATTTGGATAATTTTTAAATTCAGGCACCCATTTGATTCTAGGTTCGGTGTTAAAATTTCGGTCTTACAGATATATGATCTGCTTGGTTATTTATAATATTCAGTTCTATTTTACTTTTCATTTTTTTTCATTTTTGTACGATCCAGGTCACGGTTTCGGATAAATGTGCCCAAGCCTATACACAAACTTATATAGAAATTAAAAAGAAATTATTTAACAAAATAACTTTTAACAATATATCTATCTAGGGAAAATTTTATTTTTACACTTTGTTTGATACCATAATTCAACTTTACCATCAATCTAGAGACATTTTCATAAATACCTAAATTATTAATGGCCAAATGACTAAACTAACCTTTTTAATCTATCTCTGATTTTCCCAATCATAAAATCTCGTTGTCGTCTTCTTCGTCAAGCTTCGGTGCCATCTACATCGAGCCTCGCCGTCGCCGTATTCAAAAGGCGATTGAACGAGTCATATATATAGGTAGCTGCACATCTCAGAAATGAGTGCATCCGTCCGGTGTTCAATCGGCGATGTTGCTGCTCCTTCCTCCTGAACAGTGTTCTCTCTCCTCTTATCTCTCAGCTCCGGTGAATCCTCCCTCCAGCTCCCGCCGATGACGCGTCTTCAGAAAATCCCGATGGTGTCCTTCCTGCTTTCTTCCTCTGCACTGACGACTCAGACAACTCAGCTCAACCATGGCGTTCACCTAAGTTTGAAGAATCCCTTAGTTGCACGTGGTAATGCTCTTGGGTTGATGTCTCCAGACCCTCCCGAACCACCAGATCCGCCAGATTTGGGATCTGTCATGGTGGAATCAAATCTTGTGACAGTCTCCTTTGAGTATGATCTTTCATCTTCTATGTATGGCCTTGATTTGCTTTAGGTTACGATGGGGATGGACTTGAGGGTTGTTACGGCAGAGGAGTGTTCCGGCAGAGGAGTGGTGGGAAGAACGAGGGAGAGATTCTAGCCTCGACGGTGAACGTGACCTAGGCCTTATGGTTACGGATTTTCTCGAGACGGGAGGTGGTGGAAGCGGTGGTGGTGGTGGTGATTCATGGTGTAGCAGCGATAGTGATTCTGAATTTCTGGATCCTTCTTACCTTTCCGATAAGATTCAGGTACCTTAGGGTGATTTGGTTGATTTTATTGTTGTTAGTATACGAATTGGGATCGTTTAGTTGATGAGGTTCCTTATGATCATGTTGAAGGGTAGATGATAGTGATGGAAATGGTAGACTAGATAATATTTTGTAGCGCTTGGATATATGGTTTAGTATGATGCCTTTAGCTTGCTATAGATTGTTGGTTCTTGATTATTGAAGGAAACATCCAAGTATATGCCTTATGCTGCTGCTTATAATGTTCTCCTTGTCATTTCGGAATAAAAGTACAGCAAAGAACATCATTGATTTTGTTTGAATGGTATCTGTACATAGTTGCTTATCACATTCCAATGGATAGCACTTGCCTAGAGAATTGTTGCCAGTGTGCTCTCTTCTGCTGCTTATAATGTTCTTGCAACTCCACACCCCTTTGTGGCTGAGGATTTCCTCACAATTTCAAGGCTCATCAAAATGGTGTATGATCACCTTTGTAGCCAAGTTTCTTGTTGCTCTTTATGCCTTTATTACTGCAGCATATTCGGGTAGCAGTCCACCGAGTGTCTCCTCTGATTCCCGTGGCTTCATCTCACCAATTAGCACTTATGATGTTTCAATTTTAAGTTGCTTAAGTGTTTTATTTGCTTTTATCTGTGTTTAGCACTTATGATGTTTCAATTTTAAGTTGCTTAAGTGTTTTATTTGCTTTTATCTGTGTTTATGTTATCTGCTTAGCCTTTGATGCAACAGTTTCCTTCGTCATTTTGGTTGTGTTATTATGTTTGCTAAACAATGTCTCCATTGATGGAGCTTGAGTTTTATTTATAAAATTTGGTTTGATAAAAAAGAGAACTAGTATATCTGGAAAGCTTTCTAAATTTCTTATTAAAGTATAATTCATTTATAAGAGTTTATAAAAACAGTCTATAAGGATATATATAAAAACCTTGAACTTAGTTTTCTACAAGGCTTTATAAGGATTATATAAATAATTTATAAATGTTTATAAATCATTTATGAAGATTTATAAATTTTTATAAATACTTATAAAATATTTATAAGGGTTTATAAATCATTTCTAAGAATATATATATTTATATATATATATATATAAAAACAAAATATAAAGGTTTATAAATCAGTTATAAGAATATATAAAAATATTTATAAGGTTTTATAAAATATTTATAAGGATTTGTAGAAAACTTTTGTCTAAATTATTAACTAGCTTTTAAGGGTTTATAATTCATTTATGAAAATATATTAAATTTTTTTATAAGGGTCTATAAATCATTAATAAGAATATTTAAAATTATTTATAAGCGTTTATAAAATCAGTTACAAGGATTTGAAGAATTTCAAAAGGTAATTCATATATGAAGGCTCTTAAAACATTTTATAAAGGCTTATAAATCATTTATAGAATCAGTATGATGCCTTTAGCTTGCTATAGATTGTTGGTTCTTGATTATTGAAGGAAACATCCAAGTATATGCCTTATGCTGCTGCTTATAATGTTCTCCTTGCCATTTCAGAATAAAAGTACAGCAAAGAACATCATTGATTTTGTTTGAATGGTATCTGTACATGGTTGCTAATCACATTCCAATGGATAGAACTTGTCTAGAGAATTGTTGCCAGTGTGCTCTCTTCTGCTGCTTATAATGTTCTTGCAACTCCAAACCATAACCCCCTAAATATGGCCCAACACCCCCCCCCCCCCCCCCCCCCCCCCCCCATTTGATTCTTTTATAAGAGTTTATAAAATCATTTATGAACCATTTATAAATTTTATAAGAGCTTATAAAACTTTGTATCAACCATCTATAAAATTTATAAAACACATACAAATATTTATATAACTATTTATTAAGGTTTATAAAACTATTTAAAAGGGTTTATAAAACTATTTACAAGAACTTATAAGCTATTTATAAGAGTTTATACATTTATTTATAAGTGTTTATAAATTAATTAACAAGGTTTAAATCTATTTATAAGATTTTATAAATCTATTTATAAGGGTTTACTCAAAAGATTATAAGAATTTAATATCTTCATAACCCAATTTATAAGGCCTTATAAAAAGATATAATTGAGCATTGAGATGATTGGGCGTTGAGAGATACTTGGGATTTCTGAACTTGATCTGTGTGCGTCCATCGTCATTGTGTCCAGAGAAATAGTAGCTTTGCGTATCAGAGTCTTGGAGCTGCTTGAGGACGGGGACATAAGAAGCATTAAGCCATTTGAAATCCTCAAACTTCTGAACCTCGACAGTGACTCCTCTGGGGTTGTCCATGTTCATAGCAAACCATGACTTCATCGCATTAGTGACAAGATGAAAGACGACTTTCTCAGGGGCCTTGGAATTGAGAGCAGTGGAGTTAACCACAACCGAAGTAGCAACAATGTTATCAGAAAACACACAGACATGGTAAAGACTATTATTTGTGAGCTTAGAAGCCACAGCATAGATTCTCTCCGCGAGCTTCCTCTGTAACTCAGAGTTCTGAAATCACTCAGTAGTGAGACGAACACCAAGGCAGTAAAAACTATTGGGCACTTCCTCAGCAGCAATCTGAGCATACTTAGCACTCTTCTCAATAACAGAACTCATCTGCCCTTACAAAGACTGAATAGTAGCCTTGAGCCTCATGATCATAGTGGCACTGCCGTAGTGATCATACTTGGTCCAATCTCTATTGACATCCTCTTTGTTCTGTAGAAGAGACAAAACAACTAGAAGTGAACATGAAAACCAATCCGCAATTTTGTAAAAAATACACAGAAATAAGAGTAAATGTATACATTTACCTTTCTGAGAGCTCCTCATATTCTTTGGCATCACAATGAGAACCTGTACCAAGATCAGACACAAATCTAGTTTAAGTTTCAATAGAAAGATGAAAGTAGAACCAACAAAAAAAACAAAAAGAGGTACCTTTGCAGTTTTCTTCATCACTCTCCTGCTCTGACTCTAAACCAGAACTTGACTTATGCATCCAAAGCTCTGAATCATTGGAGCCAGTTTCTTCCTTAACACGTCTGTGGTTGTTGGTTACTTGTATTTTCTTGGTCTTTCCGCTTGTCCCAGCTCCTCTTTCCACTTGCTCTATCAGATACATCAACACCAAAACATTAAAAGCCAGGAATAACAAGCACAAGACAAAATTGGAATCAGTACAAGATGTCAATGAATCTGATATCACGTTCATCAACCTAATCTGGGTAAAAATCTCTTCCTGTTTACGTATTTCCAGATATGTTCCTCGTTCTTGTTCACAGTATCCCCAATAATCTTGCACACGAGCTTCGAACTAAGAACATAGCCAAAAAACAAGAAGAAAGGTAAATACTTTAGCCATAGATAACTTAAGCTAACACAATCAACTACAAAGGTTTCAATTTTTGGCTAACCGAGAAATTAGGCACTGCGAGAACATGGTGAGAGGAGATTTCCCATGAGATAGAGTGTGATCGATGAGTCCCAGACGACACCGTTTGTTACGAGTGTATGCTTCTTCGTCTCCGGCTACAACTTCGTGACCAGTCTCCACGCATCTGAGCCGTCTGTTTCTTATATCCACGAAAGTAGGTGAGCCAAGCAGATTCTCAAAGCAACTCACTTTAGCAAACCCTTCTGCGGTTCCAGTCTGTGTATGAACCGAAAGCTATCTCCAATCATCGTCCTTTGCCTGAGCTCGCTGGAGCTTGCCGGATCTCACATCGAGAAATAAGATATAACCTATATAATTGATTAGTTTAGGTTTAATTAATTATGGACATAATAGTCATTTGCCAATTAAAATTTTAATGACAAAGTTGATTAGGGTAGAAGTGAAAAGTGGTATCTTCAAAGTGCTATTTTTGGCAATTCTCCATCTATCAATAATAATAAAGTAGAAGAAAAAGGCTCCACAATGCGCCACCTCACCTCTCATATTCCCTTTTTTCGACACGTGTCACGAGCAGAGAGACAACTTCTTATTCTTTCTAAATCTGTTTGTTTAGTGAAAAGCATTGATGGCTTTAGTTATTTTTGGGACCTTACTATTTTCATAACTGTGGTCTGCTTTGGCATGGTTAGATCGGTTTTGTCTTCCCTTTCCTCTTCGACCCCATAACCCTATTGTTTGCCATGGTCTCTGAGTAGATTTTCTGTAATGTTTTCTCTTTTTCTTAAACACCTTCTTTAATTCAGTCATTAAACTCCACCTCACCTCTCCTCCCACTCCGCCTCATTTATTCAGGTTCACGAACAGTTTTTGTAACATATACAAGCTCTACCAATAAATAAGTCTTCTGGAATCGATAAAAACCTACACCGTATCTTGCATCCTAACCATCTCACGCATTACCATTATCGGCTTTACTCATTCCAAAAAGTGTTCCCCTGACTGTTTCTTAATGTTTGTTTGCTCTTATAGTGCATCTAAATCTGAACAGAGCAGATTATTATTAAATTAAAAACTAGTTTCACATTCAAATTTGTTTATCTTTGAGAATTGACTTAAAAGATTAACCTTACGCTCCATTATGACAATGGTAAAAATTCTCTTATAATAGGAAAAATAAATCTATTATATGAATGCCACCATTGGAACATCGTCTCATCTCTAAAAACAGTTTCAAGGAGATATTTTCAAAAAACTCGCGGCCAAGAAAATGACAACAACAAAGGTAGCTATTGTGAGAAGCAGTTGAATCTGAATTAATTGATTATGTACATTCTCTAAGAACACAACAAAGTCAGAGATTCAAAGTTTCTACATGAAACAAGAATAATATAACACTAAAACTTGATTTAAGTTTGCCTTATCGGCTTAGTGTTGCAGATCATTGTCAATACCTTTCAGCTACAACCAAAACATAATAATAAAAAATGTTAAGCCTCCAAATAAAAACATAAAATATTTTAGAATTTAGGCAATGATATATTGATGAGTGGACCATTATCTTTTACAACACATCTTATATATTAAAACAGAAGTAATAACCTTGATTTATGTGTGATTTTTTAAAAAATGGACCTAATGGACCTATTACTAGAAAGTTATGTTACATTTAATCTCTAATCTATACTATTAAAATAGAAGTCATGACTTCTTTCATGTGTGATTTTTTTATTTGGACCATCATTAGAAAATTTATTAAATTTTACATAACATAATTATAATATCTTTTAATATCTTTATATTATTTGAAATAATAATAAATATCTTAAGGAAATGTCTAACAAAATCTTTCAAATATCTTTTAGAATCTTTTTTAAATGTATTTTCAAAATTCGTTATTTAAAATTTTAATTATCATAAAGTATAATTAGAAACTAAATTTTAGTTTAGTTTTGATTGAAAACAAATATTAATAATTATATAAAATACTTTTAATAATATTTTAAAGAAAATAATAATTTTAAATTGAATTAATTTTCAAAATTAAAGTTAAGAAATATTTTAACCGATTTTTTAAAAAGAAATATTCATTTCTATTTCTAATTTAAAAATAAAATATTTTATCTATTTATCACATAAATTATGACTTATTTCATATGTTATTTTTTTTAATTTATATCAATTGGAAGCCGTACCTTTAAATGCTTTTACCATGTAATACAATTAATTTACACTTCCCTCCATAGATGAAACATTTGATCTTAATTTATATCGTATATACAAGATTTTAGTCTGCTATTATTAACGTATGTGTATTCACTTGAATTAAAAACCAATTCGGTTTATTATTTAAGTATCTATACTAAATTGGTTTCATTAATCACTATACATCAAATTCTCTATTATGTAGGTTCAACTTAATTTAGTTTTCACATATATTTAAAATTTAGAAATAAAACAAAATTTATGTAAATCACTATTGTTACATAATAATTTTTTCAAAATATTTTTTTTTACAAAATACAAAATTTATAAATTTTATAGTAGTAATATTATACGCCACACAAATATTATTATAAAATTAGATAATATATGACGCCAAATTATATTAATTTATTAACATATTTTATTGCATAACCTAAAATATTTTAATATTAAAGAAAACCCGCACGGTCGTTCGGGTCAAAATCTAGTTTATCTTTACAATACAACTATTTATCACTAATCCTCAAGTAAACAATCTCATTACCTGCCACAACGATTTAAATAAACAAGATTAAAACGTAAGTTGCAAGATTAAAGAGTCTCCGAATTAAAAAAAAAGATTTTACTAAATACATATTCAACAAATTATAATAAATTTGATTTATTAATGTATACTAAATATTTTACATAAGTAATTTCTAAATATTACAGAAGTCATTTTTAACTAAAATAATAAACTTACCCTTTTATAAATTGAAAATCTAATATAAACTGAAAAAAATATATATATTATAAAACATCATTTGTTGTTACATTATATGTACTAATTATTATTTATGACATTGTTGAAACTATTTGTCTATTATTTTAAAAATTAATTTTTTTAATTTTATCATATTATATTTGATTTTCAATGATTTGGCTTGGAGTTGGTGTATTAATTTATTATTGTGAAAAAATAGTTATTGTAATAATATGAAATAATTACTTTATATTTTTTTCAACTATATGAAATTAATTATTGAAAAGTCTGATACTCTTAGAAAAAAATAGCTTCTTACTTTATATTTTTTTCAATTATATGAAATTGAAATAGAAATCAAACAAAAAAAATATAAATCATTTTATTTTCCTTAATTTTTTATTTAATAATTTTGTGTTCTCTAACAAAAATATTGTTAGTGATCAACTCAAACCAACAAAATAAAAACAAGAAGTCGAGAACTTCTACAAACAACATGCGAGGGCTAATAAACAAGGCAATGAAGAACATGATTAGTTCACTCCAGTACAAGCCAAATTATAAGCTGGAAGGGTTATTAAGAAGATGGTTTGAAGTAACAACTTATGAGTAGCTTTTACATCTATAGAAGAGTTTTTCAGTTCTTAAAAGGGTCTGATTTGTATATAACATTCTTTTAATAATTCAATAAATTTGAAATTTCATCAAAAACAAATTACCATACGATCTTAGAATAAAGATCGATTATATTTATTATTTTCAATATTAAATAAAGTTTCAATGATTTATAATAATTAAATATAAATAGTTTTAATGTAAACTCACCCGCCCGGCCAACCCGTAGTATATATATATTAAATCGTCCATTGATATTATAAAATAATAATTAATAAATATTTACTGCACATTAAATGATATTTGAGGAGAAAATTATTTTAAACTATACTATGTTTTTATGTTTATTGGTTACAAATTATAATTTATTGGTTACACACTTTGAATGTTGTTTTGAAATATTTTTTTTTCATAAATGAACAAATATATAATTAATAAAACATTATAATGTATATTATTTTCTTCTTAGTTTTTTCAGTTGACCGAAATGTCAATGAAAAGCACACGTATGTTACCCAGGAAAATTTATCCCGTCCCCCCGGTATGGTCTTTGTTCAACAATGGTCATGCCTTTCTACAGGCTGCTGTAATGATTGGTATTTTCTCATAATGAAACAAAATTTAGTTGTGGCTAAAAAAGCCAAACAAAAAAGTATATCTGAAATTGATACTACGGACAAGAGTTTTATTATGATTATTACTATCACTAGAACCGGTGTCCGCGCTCCGCGCAGATTACATATTTAATTAAAGTATGTTAATATTTGTGTTAATAGATTCCTACATGTTTTCCTGGGATTAAAACAATGGTGAAGAGGTGCCACATGTTTGTATAAAAAACAATCATCATCTAAGAATCTTCATCACAAAAATGTTTTTTTTTTTTGCAAAAGTATTTAATTATTCTTATATGTGTCTTCTAGGGGTGAATGAAGAATCTGTTGATACAGTTGGGAGCAGTTTTTTTTATTAAGAACTAATTGTGGTTTCTTTCAAAATTTGTATTTTTAAATAAAAAACATATTTTACTAATAATGTTTATATTTGTTCTATTAGAGTTTTGTAACTATAAAATGAATAATAATATCTTTATTTAGTACTTATATAAAATTATATAGAGATAGATTATTAATTTATGATTATGATGAGACTATATATTAATTTGGAACAAATATTAAGCAACTCAATTAGATTCTTGCAAACCGGGGGAAAAGGAGTGACCAGTCATGTCGTCTGTATTTTTACCTTTTCCCAAGTTTTTAAAACGTTTCGTAGCAATAAACAAAAATCAAAACGTAGCATTTCATTTACATATTTGGAATCTTATCAAATAAGATGTAACTTTTCTTTTTTTTTTGTGCGCTTCAAATTTAATAAGATGTAAGTAGTCAAAAATATATAAAAAATAAATATATATAAAACATAATTTGTATTTTATATTTGTTTTATTAGAGTTTTGGATTAAAGTATTAAATTAATATATCAATACTAATAAAGTTTTTGATTCAAAAATGTACTTGTAAATTCAAAATACCTCCCATTAGCGAAGGATCTTTGGCGGTTGGTTTGACCATGGTATTGAGGAACAATCGATCCTTGAACAAAGGAAAGAATATTTAAATGTTAGGCAAAGTGAAATGGTTTGATAATAAAACATAGTGAAAAAGGTCCCAATGGATAAAATCGAACCATGAGATTAATTACAAACTAAAATCTTATAAAGCCAAAAAAAAACTAAATATTTTATATGACCGATAGATGTGAACTACAATTGTAGTAGCTTAGCATGCAGGAACTATTATATTATTAAATCAAAATTTTTTGGCGGAGACCAATAGCTAAAGACGGAAGATTGTCGGTCTATGTTTAATCTTAACCAACTAAAATCTTATACGTTTGATCGCACAGATTATCAATATGAATATATTATTAAAACAATTGAAAATAAACAGTGGAAGGTGAGCCAAACCTCAAGTCCCCAACCGCATACGGACTTAACTATCCAACTCTTAAACATATCACTTACGCCAAGAAATTGACAAAATTGTGACTTTCAAATATTGACTTACACAAAATCTTGAACGGTTGGCGGTGGTGGTTTTTTCAGAGTGAGAGGGGATGAATATATGGTCTTCAGATTAGAGTTCTTGATCCTAATGGTAGAATATATGTTATTTAATTTTCAATGAATGCAGTAGGCATTTTTGGCATGAAATATAACGATTTCCTAAATTAAAATGTTCACCAGCTATAAGAATATTAAGTATGAGGCAAGTTAAAGTTGTAGAAATCGATTTTGATTTAGGATGGCAAAGATGTGGTAGCTAGAAGCCTAATAATCAACAATCAATGCATGCATTGTTTTATTATGATGTAACTGGAGTTGAACTGGGTTAAACCGTGACTCTTCACACATTTTAATGGTTGGGTTATTTTTTTTTAAAACCCAGTCCAGAAAGACATGACATAATGGTTGGTTCTGATTATTTTGTTCATGTGGCAGCGCTTAGAAAGCTAGGATTTAGCTCGGATTTAGCTCCTTTTATATAGTAGGATACATAACAACAAAACATTGCAATACATAAAGAGTTTTGAAGACTTACTACAAATGTGTTATCAATTACAACAAAGTAATACAATGCCCCCAAGATGAAGATAACTAAAGAGTTTGTCTACATCAACAGCTTAAAGATACATCCAATGCCATCATCTCTTCTTGAAGAATTTGCTGCCTCTCTTTCCAATTCCAGCACCTTGGAGTCTGGATGAGAGATGAGACCTTGTGTCTGGTCTCCAAGTCAGTTCTTTGAGAAGGGAGAACAAAGATGAGAGTGCTGGTGAAATCTCGCTGTCTTTTATGTTCTTACATGACATTACTCTCATGCTCTCGAGCTCTTCCCAGCGCAGAACCACGGACTCTAAACTGCCTGTTGTTAGGACTGAGCATCCTTCCAAAGACAAAAACCTCACCCTCCTGCAGGTCAAATAAATAAAAAGACATAATGAAAAGCCTATATTTCACACTGTAAAAAGTAAAACTAGCAGCAGCATTCATTATTGCAATGGAAATCTTCTCAGGGTATCACAGCAAACAAACCAACGCAAAAGCATTGCATGCTCTTTACAATCCATACTATGGTCACTTGAGTAAAATAGCATGGCAATATCTCTTATACTAACCAAATTAGGCGCGGCATCACTTCAAAGTTTCATGTTTTTACTGTCAAATAAAGGCAAGCTACATGTTCTTATCTAGGAGAAGCTGCGTTTGACTCTTTAAGCAGTTAAGTTGATGGGGGTCGTGATGTAAAAAAGAGAGCAGTCTAAGAAAATATTATGTGTTGTGGTCTTCAAAGTAATCAACAAGACAATAATTGAAGGGACGAGATATGTAAAATGGTACCTGAAAGCTTTAGCCAAACTGAAAGAATCATCATCCAAACCCCAGCAATCCTGAATAAGAACCGTCGTTGCTCCATCACAGACCTTAAACAACGCTCTCACCCCGTCTTTATCACTCAGACAACACCTCTTGAGTTGCAAACTCTCCAGAGCCGGACAAGACCCCAGCAACTCCTCCGGTCCAGGACAAGAATCCATCTTTGGACAAGACGATATTGTCAGCGTCTTCAAACTCTGAAAGCAAGAAAGCGCAGCTATCCAACCATCATCCATCCTGTGGTGAGAAACGGTAAAGTCTTCAAGAAATTCACAACACTGCCCAATGGCTCTAATCCCATCAAAGCTACCTTCACAGCCACTAAGCTCAAGCTTCACAAGTCTCTTACACCCTTGAGCTAATATCGTTAAACCAATATCAGAAACAGAAGAAGTATACAGCCCATCTACACTTCCCACCAACCTCAAGGCTCTCAGATTCTCACAAGCAGCGATACCACGCAAGAGATTATCATTGCACTTGTGCAATTCAAGCTCTTGCAGATCACAACACTGTTCAGCTAAACCGAGTAAACCCATTTCAGTAGCGTTAATCACAACGAGTCTGAGTAAGTCACAGCTTCCTCTTCCTAAAACCCTAAGACCTCTATCAACCGTTTCGCTGTGCAATAGATTCTCCTCAACGAAGTCCCAATTCGAAGAAACACGAAACGAAATCGATTTTTGGGAAAGCAAGATAGCTGAGTTTCGGGACGGGTAGATACAGGCGTTAGACAAATCGACATTGGTGAGCTTGGGGAATCTCGAGAGGAGCTTCCCTGACAAGAGGAAGTCCAAATCGAGAACTCTTAGAGTCCCAATCCGCCGTCCCTGGAGATTCAGCCAGCGTTTGCAGACGAGGGAAACGTCGTCGTTCTGGGATTCGGGAAGCTTGTGGAGGATTTTGAGGAGGAGGGAATCGGGTAAGGAGAGGGTTCGATCGGTGTTGGAGGAGAATTCGAAGTCGGTGGGGGTTTGGGGTTTTGAGATGGATCTTGGGGATTGAGACTGCATCACGGCGGAGACGACTTGCTTGAAGGACGTTGTCGAATTGTTGAGCCATGAGCTCGTCCAGCTCGACCGTCTCCTTCTCAGCGGCGATTTCGGACTCCTCGGGGTCTTCTCGCGAAATGACATCATTTTCGGAAAAGTCATCTGCTTCCTCTTCAGGTTTTAATGCCTCTCTCTCTCTCTCTCTCTCTGCTTCTTCGTCTGCTTCTTCTTATTGGCGATTTCTCTCTCTTAGATTCTAACGGATACTTCGAATGAGATGTTTGAGAGAGAACGAAGGCTAGAGAGAGAGAGAGATATTTCGAATTTCTTTTTTTTTTGGCCTTAAATAAAAATATAATATAAAATTAGAATAAAAAAAAAACAGGCAGCAATAACCAAAATTTTTTACTCTTCAACGCATATGCCTAAAGGAGTTCTTCAGAATTAAATTTAAATAAAAATTAATAAATCATGAGAGAGAAACAGCACAAAATTTCTTATTTATGTTATCAACCAGTTTGTGGATTGCTCATAACCAAGAGATTATGATTTGTAATCTTTCCATTTATTTATGACGGTGTAATCTTCTATATAAGGAACCTCTATGTTATGAATAAAGATATATTTTTCCATTACTTTTATAACACGTTATCAGCACGAAACTCTAAATCTCTAAGCTAATACCCAAATAGAAAAACCCTAAAACCCTAACCCTAGCCGGCGATCCGATGAACCCTAAACCCCGACCGCGTCTCTTGTTCCCGCATCTGTTCCAGCTCGTGTCCCCGATCAGCTTCAGCCCAAGGCGTTCCTGATCTTAGCTCAGACGTTTGCGACCCGAGAGCAGCTCCAGCACGCGATCTCTTCCTCGTTCGCGACAACATCAGACAGCTCGCGTCCGACGATCAAGGCGTTTCCGATCAAGCAACAAAGGACGTCCGCGACCTGATAGAAGCGACTCGATCCATTCCAGCTCGCGTCCCGTTCGTGTCCAGCTCGCGGCTCAACTCCTTTGGTGGTCCGATTCAACAATCATCTAAGGTTAAAAGATAATTCAAAACCTAAGAACCCATGATCGAACATGGATTGATTAATAAAGAATGAAACCCTAAAACCCTAATCTTTATGAATCAAAACCATAGGGTAATAGATTAAAAATCCTAATTGAGTAAATCGAAGCTCTAAAAGTTCGATACCCCAAACCCTAAATCATGTTCCTACATGATTAAAACCCCATGGTTTTTACAAGTTAAAATTCGATAAACCCTAACCCTATATCTATACACCCTAAATAATATAAGTATCATAATTAATTATACTATAATTATCAAATCACATATTAAAACCCTAATCGAATATTTTGAAATCAAAAATGTTTTCGGTTTTGATCATTGAGGTTTTAAATCTGATGCTATGTTGCTAGAATTGTTTGACCGTTAAATTGATAGATTTATTTTCTCATCCTGCTTGGTTAATTGTTCATCTGATTTAAAATTGCTTAAACCGACCAGCCTGTTAAAACATTGATTGAATCCGATAGGTTGCTAGCTTGCTTTGCTTATATAATCCGATAGGTTGATAGATTGATTGAGGTTTACTTGTTTAAAATTTGAATGATCTGATTGCATGATTCTTGAGGTTTAATATCATCTGCTAAGATTGATAGTTTTGTAATCTGATCTGTTTTAAATAGAAACCCTAAATAATCCGTATGATAGGTTATATTGATCTGATTTGGATGTCTTTGAGAATTGAGAATCCGTATGCTAGGTTGATAGATTCATGATAAAATCTAATGTCTTGAGGTTTAAGATTGTATGCTAAGTTCGATTAAATTGATTGATCTGATTATATGGTTTTGAGGTTTGATAAATTCGGATACTAGATAAATTATTTACACATGGTTTATGATAAATACCAATCAGCCTTGAAACTGATTCATTGAAATTCATGCTTGAAATCTATATTCTGGTATTGCTAAAATCAGCCTTGAAACTGATTGAGTGATTAATATTTTTTTTTACTAGTCTTGCTAAAATCCATTGATTGTTAAACCCTAATTGAATGATTAATTGAATCCGTTTTTTCTAGTCTTGATAAACCATAATATTATGAGCACATAAAAATAGTATTGCTGAGACTTGCTAGAAATTGATTAATTGATTAAATGCCTTTAAGATTGATAGTCTCATTGTCCTCACAAGATTGAAATCCGAATTGATTGTTTTTAAGAGTAAGGCTACATGAAAATTATACCTAAATATTGAGTGATATATGATTTGAGATGTCGAAAATCAACCTGGATTTTGCTGCCCTAAATCTCTCTGGAGATAATTATTTACGGTGGGCATTGGATACAAAGATTATCCTAAAGTCAAAAAGACTTGGTGAATGTATCATAGAAGGCAATAATGCCAATGAGAAAGATTGATACATGGTAATATTAATTATTAGCCATCATCTTATTAAGAGACTCAAAGATCAGTATCTGGCTATAGAGAATCCTCTAGACTTTTGGACAGAGTTAAAAATCGAGATATGATCACCAAAGAACGGTGTTATTACCAAAGGCCCTATTTGATTGGAGGAATCCCATAATCCAGGACTATAAGTCCGTGGATGAGTCTATTGCTAGTTGGGCAAAATAATGGATTACTGATGAGAAACAGTGAATTGAGACCTCCTGGATTAACCCCATTACTTGATACCAATAAGGCCGCAGAAGAAAAAAAAGAAAAAAAAGTAACCACGTCCAGAATGATAGACCACACGGTCATGGCCGTGGAGGGTGGAAAGGACGTGGCCATGGCCACTATAACACATTTGGCCGTGGGAATCACTATGGCAGAGGCCGTGGGTATCAACCCAATTTGAGCCATGGTCAAGGCAGTGGCCGTGGTATATCCTTTAAACCACAAAGCTCGACCAAATCAGTGTGCCATAGATGTGGAATGGGGAACCATTGGGCTAAGATATGAAGGACTCCCAAACATTTTTGTGACCTCTATCAAAGAGAGTCTGAAAGGGAAGAATCCTGAAACCCACTTGGTCTATAAAGATGGTGAAAATAATTTCGAACATGATCAAGATGATCTTATGGAATATGAGACTTATGATTGCCTAAAAGAATCAAGTTGATAATCTGATTTCGACATCAAACTTGTGTGATTGCTTTGCTTGTATGCTTTCTCTGATTTTTATCTCCTTGAATTTATTTCTATTACATTGTCTGCTTAGATTAAATGAATGAATGATTTTTCTATATGAGTACACTGAAAAACGCCAATATAAGTAGTAAAGCAGGTATCACCAGTCTGAAAGAAAACTATGGCTAGGCTAATATATTATTGCCTAAGGGTACGCATCTAGAAATCAGTGATGCCTTATATTCACCCAGCTCTAAGAGCAAGAGCAGCCTATTGAGTTTTAAGGATATAAGAATGAATGGTGTCCATATTGAAACAATGGGCGAAGGAAACAAAGAGTTCCTTCAGATATATGTATAAAATCGCCCAAGGCCATAATAAGTCCTAAAGACTATGCTTGCATTATCTACTGACCTAGACTATGCATAGATCAGGATGATAGAAGCTAAAAGCCTGCGAAAATATACACTTTATGGCACGACGGATTGGCCATCCTGGTCCAAACATGATGCGAAAATTGATATTCAAAAAGCACACATTAAAAGATAAGAAGAATTATCCCAAAGAATCTCACGTGTGTAGCATGTATACAAGGGAAACTCATTAGGCCATCACCAGTAAAACTGCTACGAGCCCCTTTTTCATAAATAAAGACTATATGTCTAGATAATACTAGTGAATACAAGTCCCAAGCGTTTAAATGATTATGGTATGTCCATGGGGGTAAGTGTGGACAATTCTGTGATACATCTCCATACCAAGAACGGCTTGGCCGAAATCTTTTAAAACGCAAATAGCTGATTGATAGACCATAACTTATGAGGTCAAAACTCCCATTCACAGCTTGGGCCACACGAAATTTACATGCACCTAAGTTAATACGCATCAGGCCATTTAGTGAGCATAGATATCCCCTATCACAATTATTAACGGGTCAAGAGACAGACATACCCCATCATAAGACATTTGGATGTGTTGTCTATGTACTAATTTCTCCACCACAGAGAACTAAGATGGGATCTCAAAAGGAGGATAAGGATATATGTTGGATATGATTGTCCCACAATAATAAAGTACTTTGAGCCAACTATGGGTGATTATATTTGAGGCCAGGTACACGGATTATTTTAGGCAAGGAGGAAAATAATAATAATAAAGCTGGTAAAAGAATGGTAAAAAAAATAGAATGGAATCAACCATCAATGTCTTGGCAAGATCCTCGGACTAAAGAATGTGAAATAGACGTCCAAAGATTATACATTTACACATTTGCTGACCCGAAAAAGAATGACTAAGTCATATATAAACCAGCTTGTAAAGCACCAACGAATTTGATGTCCAAGAAGAGACACAGTCAAGTTGCTACAGAGTCTAGACAACGTATGAAACGTGGTAGACCAAATAGGTTCCAAAAGATAAGAATCCTCGGAAACAAAAGAAAGGTACAGAGAATGATAATCAAAATCCAAATCCGAAGTTACCAAGGAAACCATCCCAGACATGGAGATAAGGCCGGCCGACTCTAAGGTACAAGTACCAAACAATGTAGCTTGGGACGCCAAGCTGCAAAGTATTAAAGGTCCTGATAATAATGAATCTCAATCGATTATATCATGTCTGGAACATAATGGAACCAATAAGGAATGTCGACATAAGATGATTTATTTGCATACAAGGTAGCACTTGAATTTATGAATATAAGTGAGGATCATGAACCCACGTCAATATAAGAGTGCACACTCGTAGAACAGATTGGATTGAATGGAAACGTGGGGTTAAATAGTTTAAAGAAGAAAGGCGTATTTGGCCATATGATTAAGATGCCATATGATGTTAAAACCAATTGATATAAATGGGTCTTGTGAGGAATAGAAATCGTGAGATATAAAGCTGATGTTGCACAAGGATACTCACAAAGACCAGTAATAAATTATGAGGAGACATACTCCCATGTGGTGGATGCAACTACTTTTAGATTTCTCATAAGTCTGGCTATATAAGAAAGAAAATTAGACTTGCAGCAAGTTGATGTAGTAACTGCAGATTTATATGGTCCACTGGATAATGAAAGTACTAGAGGGTATTGAGCTGAAAGTACAGCAAGTTCTCGAAAACAATATTGATAATCATCAAAGTATATGATCTGAATATCCTAGGAACCTCTGGATACAATTTTCCACACAGTTGAATATCTCAAGAAAGAGTTTGAGATGAAAGATCTTGGAAAACAAAGTTTTGTTTGGGATTACAACTTGAGTACATTAACAATGAAATCCTTGTGCATCAAATAGTATATACAGAAAAGGGTACTCAAGAGATTTAATATGGACCAGTCTCACCCATTATCTAGTACATGGGCGTGAGATAACTTGTTTTGGACACTGATCCATTCAGTCCAAAGGTGGACGATAAAGAAGTCCATTTAGTCCTGAGATGGACGATGCAGAAGTCTTGTTTTAGACATTGATCTGATTGGTCCATAAGAAGGACGATGAAGAAGCCTTTGATTTTGGTTTATTTTATAATAACCAGCGCAAAGAGGGGTTATTTGATTTTGTTGATTTGTTTTAAGACATGTTATTTTATACACATGGTGGTACACGCATATCATAGTAACATCATCCAAGATTTCGTGTGTGTATATTTGAGATCGATGACTCAATATGTTCGATCAGATTGTGGCATGGCCGATGGTAAAGAAGAACCAACTATCATGTTCGAGGACGAAACATATTCTGCCCAAGATCTTCATCACCCACAGATTGCAGAAAATTGGAGAGGTCCAAGGGACCTTCGGTAATGTCCAAATTAGGGGGAGTAATGTGTGTTGTACTCTTTTTCCTTCACCATGGTTTTGTCTAGGCATGGGCATAATATCCGAAACCCGAACCCGAATCCGAACCCGACCCGAAAAATGGATATCGGTTCGGTTTGATATTTTGGGAAATACCCGATCGGCCCGATCGGTTTTGATTTGGCGATATTTCGGTTATCGGGGTCGGTTCGGTTTAATCCAAAATCAAACGGTTAACCTGAAATAACTGGACTTATGTATACATATAGTATTATACATGTATACTCTCCTTCAACCAAAACACGTGTAGCATTAATTGTTTATGTTTCCAAGTTTTGCTTTTCTCACGCTAGGCGATTCCTCGTCTTCTTAATCTTGAGAAAACCTAATTCCATATAAAATCAAAGATACTTGATCGAAGGGACTCATGTTTCAAAACCGAAATTGGGAATTCTCTATATCTCCACCATCTGCGATTTCTCGAAATCGATCTCAGGTATGTCTCCATCTTGTTATGTTTTGCGATTTAAGGGTTATGTAGGGTTTCGTGTAGTTGATGATGGTTTACGTTCTATTTAACCAGCTTGTGTCCGTGATGATTGTTTAGTGTTCCAATTACTTCAATTTGACTTGTCTGAGATGGATAATTATCTGATAATGGTTCCATTTAAATTGTCACAGATGGATTCTTCATCAACTCCAAACCGAGTTTCGTTTGACAACAACAAAGATGTAGAGGAAGAAGAACAAGAATTGACTACTCCAGATAGTAGAGGCAAACGTAAAGAATCTCCTACAGCCAATAAAGCTCCCAGGATTCTTCCTCCAAGGTTCAAAATCTGGAACCATTACACAAGGATGAAGGAGAACCGTGACAAATGTATTTGTCATTACTGCAAGAAGAAGTTTTGTTGTAAAACAAAATCGGGAACTTCAAACTTGCTGAAGCATATCAGCATATGCAAACAGTTCTACTCGTATTCAGATGGCCAAAGTTCAACTCAGCAAGTCATAGATGAAGAAGGGAATGTGATGTCTGCAAAAGTCAGTGAAGAAACTTTCAAAGAAGCAACGAATGAGATGATGGTGATAGGGGAGTTACCATTATGTTGGGTAGAAAGTGTGGCTTGGAAACACTTCTGTAACAAGGTATCTACTTGTTTAATTCTTTAGTTTATTGGACTAGTTTTGACTTCTTTTATATAATTTTTTTATTTATCTGTGCAGATGAAATTAGACAAACCTGTGTCAAGGAGGACCTCAACAAGGGAGATTGTAAAGATGTACTTGCAGAGGAAGGTTGCTATGAAAAAGTGGTTTGAAGCAAACAAGCAAAGAGTATCTCTGAATACTGATATTTGGGAGGCTAAAATAACCCGTAAGCTTTTTGAATCTTAAATTAAATGAGTATGTACTGATATTTGGGTGCTTATAGCTAACGTGTTGGCATGCTTATTATTGTTCACAGGGGCAAGTTACATGGTGGTGACTGCGCATTACATTGATGAGTGTTGGCGACTGAAGAAGCTTATCGTAGGGTTCAAACATGTCAGTGATCACAAAGGTCAGACAATCTATCGGGTTCTTTTAGATGTCTTGGCTGATTGGGGAATTGAGAAAATATTTTGCGTAACTGTTGACTATGCAACTGCTAATTCATCCGCCTTGAGAAGATTTCACGGCCAGTTCTCTTTAGTGTCTGATGATGCACTAGTTTTAGATGGAGAATGGTTGCATATGAGATGTAGTGCACACATCATCAACTTGATTGTGAAGGACGGATTGACTGATGCTAATGAGAGTGTGGATGCAGTCCGTAATGCTGTAGTCTATGTTAGAGGTTCAGGAAATAGGTTGATATCCTTTGAGCAGAAAGTAGAATCTGGTAGAATGACTAGGGGAAGCTTGCCTTTAGATGTTACTACTAAGTGGAACTCCACTTACCTGATGTTGAGTACAGCTTTGAAGTTTAGAGTTGCGTTTGACAAGATGGAGTAGAGGATAAACTCTACAACGATTATTTTATGGAGGTGGGGGATAAAGGAAAGAAGAGAGTGGGACCTCCTCAATACGCTGACTGGAAAGCAATCGAAAGACTAGGTCGTTTCTTGGTGATCTTCTACAACTCTACACTAGTTGTGTCTGCGTCAACATCTCTCAATGCTCACAAGTGTTACGAGGAGATTGTGAACATAGCCACCAACCTTCTGGCGTTAAGTGAAAGCACAGATCATGAGCTGAAGGATAAGGCTGAGGAGATGTTCAAAAAGTTTGACAAGTACTAGGATGGGCTGAAGAACATCAACAAGATGTTAATTGTGGCAACAGTTTTTGATCCAACAAAGAAGATGGTGCTGGCAAGCTTGTGTTTTGATGAGCTCTACGGGAAAGACAGTTTGGAAGGGAAAGCCATGTATGATTCGGTGATGTCTGTTTTGCGCAGTTTATTTAAAGGGTATGGTGCAAGATATGGGAAGGAGGCCGGTGGGAAATCTGATGAAGCTAAAACTAACAACAGTGGATCCACTCCTTGTAGTCGAGAACTGAGCATGATTGGTACGGATTTACATGATGATGGTTTAGGTTACAAGCAAATTGGCCGAAGGTACAAGGAGATGCTTAATGAGATTGGAGTAAAAGATAATCGGGATGAGCTGGATATATACTTGAAAGAAGGAGTTGAGAATCCAGATATGATGGCTGGTGTAGAGTATGATGTGCTCTCGTTTTGGAAGCGAAATTGTACCAAGTTCCCAATTTTGTCACGGATTGCAAAGGATGTCCTTGCAATGCAGGTTTCTTCTATTGCATCCGAGAGTGCCTTCAGTACAGGTGGAAGGATCATAAGCCCATCTTGAAGCTGCCTTACTCACTTCATGATTGAGGTATTGATGTGTACTGAACAATGGCTTAAGCAAGACATTTCTTGCGAGTCAAGAGTGCTTACTAATGCAGAAATCATTGAAGACATTGAAGAACAAGAAAAGATTGAGAGAGGTATGTCATCTATCTTGTAACTTTTAGATTTAAATTTTGTTTCTTTACAGATTTGATTTGATTTGATTTGTTCTGTCTTGCATCAGAATTTGCTATATGACATCAAGAGCCTCTTTGTTTCTAAGGTATTGCACTAAACACCCTTTGGTTTATAATGATTTGCTTCTGTTTCAGTTTGTTTTTAGCTTAACTTTTACGTTTTTCTTTGGCAGGAGTAGTACGTTCCACATCATGATTGTCAAGTACTCCTAAGCTCAAGATTATTCCAATGTCTCTCACTTACGTGTGTGTCTTTCAGTTTATGTTTGTTGTTTCTTTTAAGTCTTCAGTTTCAAAACTTTTAATGTTGCTATTTTCAGTATTGATGCGTTTTAGGATATTGCTATTTTCTGTTTTAAAAACCTTTGTATTCAGTTTCACACATTCAGTTAAGTGTTTCTTTTGATTTATTGTTTTTTTTTGTCTTTTACTTCAGTATAACCCGAACCGATCCAAAAAAACCCGAACCCAAATAATATATGGTTACTTTATGGGTTTTCAAATGTGATACAAAACCGACCCGAAACCTAGGCGTTATATCCGATCCCGACCCGTAGTTAGAAAATAACTAGAATGGGACCTATGAGGTGATATATAAAAATCCGAAATCCAAAATACCCGATCCGAACGCCAACGGGTGCCCGAACGCTCAGGCCTAGTTTTGTCCCAATTGGGTTTTCCTGGTAAGGTTTTAATGAGGCAACATTAAAGTACATTACAAGCTCTAAATGGTTATGGCATCCAAGGGGGAGTGTTATGAACCAGATTGTGGATGGCTCATAACCAAGAGATTATGATTTGTAATCTTTCCATTTATTTATGACGGTGTAATCACCTATATAAGAAACCTCTATGCTATGAATAAAGATAGACTTTTCCATTACTTTTATAACAATTTAGTAGTTTTTAGAATCGGTTCCAAATGTTTAGAGATAGTTATCATTCCTTTCAAAAAACTAAAATAATTAAATATTAATATAATTTTTTTTAGAAACCCTCGTAGGTTTTCATGGTTAATGGTGTTCTAACAATCTATCCATTATTTTTTTATGTATGAAACTGGCAGCAATAACCAAGATTATGTGTATAATATGTGTTATTATTATTTTTGGCATGATTCTTCTCTTTAACAACTCTATCCATTCTATCTCTGGTCATTGCACCTCAGTTCTCTCTACCTTCAACATCGGTATCACCTCGTCCAATTTCAGTGTCAATCATCTCATTTATCTCCATGCTATCTTCATAGTCATTGCATCCACTTAGGTTTATCACATGATTACATCCACGGGGTTGTATCCACTCAGGTTCTTCCACAAGGTTGCATCCACGGGGTTACATCAATTCCCTAAGTTCTTCCTCTTCCAAATTAGCTTTTGGCTTGACCCTGGCTGCATCAATATATTTTAATTATTGTCCCAGCATGGAAAACAAAATGAATATGTCAATCTGGTAATTTTCGAATGTCCACCTTCCTTACAGATATGGACTCTCTCGGCAACTCATTCATGTCCAACGATTTTTCAATAACTAGTGTGTATTCCAATTTAGATTATTTGTTCTAGAAGAAGAATGACATAGAATATCCGATGTTGGATAGAAATCATTATCAGTAGATGATTTGGTATTTTTTGAAAGTCTGTAATGATAAACTGTTCAGAAGAGTCACAAGAGACCCGTTAGAACGGGTAAAACATGTTGAAGAGGAATGTCGAGCATGGTTTGATGTGAATACAAAGACGGAAAAGACCCTCACTCACAACACCAGCCATCAACACCTCAAGCTTTATGCTTATAGAGTATTTGTTTGATAGAAAGATTGTGGACCTCTGATTCACGATACAATAGATATAGCTGGGTTTGGAAATATGAGTCTGAGAAGAAGCATGGGGCTGCGAAACAAAGGAAGACACATGTCGATTTTGCATACATAATTTGAAGATCTTATTATTGCTATAGAGAGTATGTTTCATTTTCAACATGTCATCACTTTGAGACAAATTAGAAGGATCTTATTTCAATTATTCAAAACCGACTTATGACACAGTTTCTCAACTGAACTGGCAAAGATAGCATCTATACAAGGACGATTCCAGAACTTCAAAATTTTCTACAATTTAAAGGCGCAAAACTAGACGGCAAACTCTTTAACCAAGATTGCATGTCTTTTTATAAGAATTTATGTTTAGTTTTTTTTTTTTTTTCGATATGAATTTCCATACCAATTCATGTTTGAGAAATAAGAAAAATAAAATGACCTTTTGGTATTAAAAAATTATCAAAATGTTTTAGCTATTGAAATATTCTTGTATTATTACAATTTAGCTACTTGATATACCATGAATTTTACCAGCTTTCAGCCATGGTATATGATTGTTTTAGAAACTATTATATATTTTTTGGAGTTTTTTAGAGTCTTTTTAGGTTCAAGTATGTTTTGGAGAAATGTGGAGATTATGAAGCATTTTGGAACTGAAGATAGAAGAAATGGTTGCTGTTCAGAAACCAGCTAGAGTCAACATTCAGATAGATTGTCGATCGACAAAGACAATTTGTCATCGATCGACAGCGACACGAAAAGACAGGCTGACTTGTTCGAGGCCGACTTGAGCCCAGATAATCAACATAATTACTTAACATAAGATACCTTTTAATTGCAAAAGTAAAGTACGACGACTTTCAGCGACAATAAGAAGATTTTCACTGACAGTTGAGACGACTTCCACCGATAGTTGAAACGACTTCCATGGAAGTCTTATGTAGATAAGACTTCCATGTAAGTCTTCTAGAGAAAGTTAAATTTCTGACACAATTCGGTCAATTGCAAAACGAACATGTTTATCCGAGAAGGCTTTCCGGTAAGTCTTTTTTGGTATTTTCGAGATTTGTTTGTTAACAAAGAAAAGTTGAAAGACTTCCAGGAAGTCGTCTTTAAAAAACACACAAAAAATCAATTACAAATCTAACATTTGCATTGACCAGAAGATTTCCATATAAGTATTTTCGTTGGAGAAGACTTACACGAAAGTCAATTAGCGAACAGATCTGGAAAATTTTCAAAAATCTTTCTTAGATTTAGTGGGGTTCATGTTTAACTTCTCCAAGTACACATAAGTTTTTAATGAAAATTACCCACTCGTTCAAGAATCATGAACTTGAATAACTCTAGTAAGTTTATAAATTTTGAAATAAAAGTTGGGATTTTGGGATGAAATCAGAGAGGAAGTGAAAGGAAAATAGTTTGTGTGTGTAAAAAATAAGAATATGAAGATGTAGATGCACTTTAAGTGCATTTAGAGCTTGAAATTGGTTGTTCACGGTGGTTGGTGTATTGATGATAATGAATAAAAGAAGAAGATAAGAATGATTGAGTAAAACAAGCATTTTCGAAAAAAATAAAATAATAAATAACATTTTTTTGAATAATCCGAAGTTTTGGGTGAATAGAATAAATGGAAGTTTTTTTAAAAAATATTACTTAGTTTTGCATTTGACTTTAAAATTTGAGTCAATTTTGCAACAATCCCTAATGTAAATATAATGAAACATATATGTTTTTATGTAAGTCACATGTGATCTAATGTAAGTGAAATGTATATGTCTAAATTTAAACGATAATTTTTGTATAATAGATAAAAAAAATTCATTTATTTTAAAAGTGTTACTTTGTCATTTTTCACACAAATTAATAAAGCGATTGAAATGCATTTATATTTTAGTAATTATAATTTGATAAAAAAATATCTGAGATAAATAAAATTATTTATACAAATATTTATATTACAATTCTAAAATGATATTTCTTGTGTAGAAAGAAAAAAAAATATATTGAATGATATTTTTTTTAAAAAAAATCAGAGGGAGTATAACTATAATTTAATAATTCAATACAAAAATAGGTTATTAGACCAAACACTGGTTTAAATTAATTTATATCCAGTCAAACAGATCCATCTTGCTGTCGGAAACAGAGATAACCTAATTTCAGGTTTCCGACTTGCCACACACCCGTAAACGAAGGCATTTTAGCTGCCTTCTATTAATGTTTCAATATTCTACAATCTAACTCCCAAATAATACTTAGCAATACTTATAACAGAATTATAATCAACACATCTTACACAGCTTACATACAACAACTCAACGCTCCTGCGTTGAAGGTCATACCCTTCGTTTTCCCCATCTTTTTCCCGTGTCTAAACCTACAAGCCTCGACGAGTACTGAGCCGGTGACGGACCTTCTATACCCACAGACTCTGGAATGTCCAGACTCGCTTGCATCCCGTAAGTTACTTCAGCCTGTTCTTGTGCACCCTCCACCTTATGCATCTCTAGCCTAGCTTTCTCCACCTGTAAGCAGGATTGTGTCAAGCTCAAAGATCTAAATAACAAATAAAAGAGAGAACCATTTGGTTCTTCACTCACTAGTTCAATGTGATGGATGGATCCACGCGCTTCAGCTAGTCTACTCTGCATCTCATCCCATTTCTTCTTCCTGTGTTCTTCGTTCTCCATCTCGCTCCCTTTCTCACCCAACTGCTGATATAGAGCTGTGACAACAAAATTAGAATGTTTTTGCTCAGAGATTAGGATCTTTAAAACTCAATTCTGTATTAAGAAAAAAACACTAATAATAATAAAAAACCTGTGAAGCTGGATAGAACCCATAGCTGAGTTGGGATATCAGAGAGTTTCTTCGCAAGTGTAAGAGAGGAACGAAGGATCTCTCTGGCTTGTACCGTGTCGTGTAAGGAAAGAGCCAGATTTCCCAGAAGTGTCAAATACTGTGAAACTAGCTGCAGGTTACTCATATGAGTATGCGCTATCTGCAAACCCTTGGCAAGACGGTTTCTGCATTTTGATATCATACCATTACATTTACAGCATGAATCATATCTTAGTGGATAGGAGGATATCCCTACTTGACATATTTATTAAATAAAGCAAACCAAGGGAGCATATTATACCTTGCTTCCTGTAGATCTTGTTGCTTCATCAAAAGGAGACCATAAGCAAAGAGAATACTAGCTTCTTCTCGCACACCAGATAGTGAATTCGTCATTCCATAGAGTGGCCCAATCAAATCAAGTGCCTAAACACAAATCATAAGGGGTGTAAGCAAGTATAAACACCTAGTTCACTGCATCAAAAATGTCACAACACCTTTGATGATGAATCAGCATCTCCAATTGTGAGGTAAGAAACAGCTGCAAAAGCTTGACACGTAGCTTGCAACGATTTACTCTCTGTCAGCTGTAAAATTACATTTGCATATAATAAGACAGCACTATCAGGAGCATACAGGAAAATATGTTGAATCAATATTTAACTAGGCACAGACATGAGGTTAAAAAAAAAAAACTTGTACCTTAGATGCTTCGATAGAATGGAAAGCAGCTTCACTATAGCAACCGACAGAGTGACTATATTGCCCCCTGAGCATCTCAATCACACACTCAGAAGCTTGCAAGATCGTTGGAAACCGAGTAAACAAATTTTTCATCTCAACCAGAGCCTGCACCATCGGTACATCTTTATTGTTAAAGTGATGGTGAAGGGAGTCAAAAACAAATATAGGCAAAAAAAGAACCGATGATTTTACCTCTTGTGCTTCGACATATTCAGACCTTGTAAGTTCCAAAGCCACTTTATTCTCAAGGAACTGCATCTGTAGCATTAGATATATCCCAGACATCCAAATAGCTGTGTGCCGCAAATCAGCTTCTGCCAAGAGATATTATATAAAAAACAGAAAGTGAGCTTCAAACATTAAGAATCGTTGCTTCAACAGAGTTGAAGATTAAACCTCTAACTTCGTCAGTAATTCCAAGTTTGACCAGTTCGTCTGCATAAAAATATAGAAACGCACAACATGTCATGGTATGAAATCCCCTAAGCTGCTTAGTTGGTTTCTAAGAAGCAGAATGCTAATTTACTGATAGAAGCAGGATAATAGAAATATAACCTTGAATGATGTGCATTCCAGACTCAATGCGTTTTGAACACTCTTTAAAGAGTCCTTTGGGACGTCCCGATATGACAACCATAAGATGGACCAAAGCATAGATGGCACTTTTTGGTAGCCACTCTCCATCGATTGGAGATTGTGAAAGCAGTAGCCTCTCTGTCCACGCACGGTCCATATTGCCAAAGAAGGCAGGCTCCAGAGAGTTAGCAGCAGTGGTAGAAGATGGAGACAATGCATTTACGCGATCTTGGAGCTGAGATCGTCTGTCGGAGAGTGCTGCCCTTTCCCTGGAGGGAAGGTCGTAACGGGAGAGACTATGATCCAACGAAGTGAGATCGTGCTGAAGCTGCTGAGCCTCCAGCATTTTATGGGAATGAGCATTCATGGCCTGGTCTAAGCGGTCGACATGATGCTGGGCGTTCTTGTAATCACAGAGCCTGAGGCGGTAGAAAACATGCAGCATCTCGTTGTAGAAGAACAAACCGGGGCATCGTTCAGTCTACCAAATGACAGGAGGAATCAGCTGCAAGCAGAAGCTAAACGGTGTTTGCAGTGTAACATAAACATACCTTGTCAGAAGAAATGGTCTGCCAGATGTCATCACATCGCTGAACAGCCTTTTCCACCGAGTAATCATCAGTCCATTGCATGATATGAACGTGAAGCATAGAAGCGGTGAAGAACATCTGATTACAGCACAAAAAACATTACAAACAGAGACTCACATGAAGAAGAAGAAGAAGAGGGTATGTTACCTGAAGCTCAGGGAAACAGATGTGAGAAGCAGAGAGAAAGCCAGAGTCGAGAGCGGAGAGAGAAGAAGGGAAATCAGCTTGGATGATGAAGGTGTTAGCGAGCTGAGAGTTGAAGTTGCAGGACCAGAGGTAAGCAGAGACATCCTGAGGGACAGAGGAAGCGAGCTCGAGAGCCTTGAGGAGGAGGTTGCGCTGAGGAGGGAAGGAGGCGAGGAGGTGATAACAGTGGCTGAGCAAGCTGAAAGTCCGGAACTTGAGATCGAAGGAGGAAGGAATAGACTTGAGGAGGAGGAGAGAGCGCTCGAGATGGGACTTGGCGTGGTTGACGTTGTGAGAGTAACGGAGGAGAAGGGCTGAGACACGGAGGCGAGTCTTGACTTCAACGAGAGGAAGGAAAGAGATTTGGCTTTGGCAGATGGCTTCTAAGCATTTTATGGTCTTGCCCATGTCACCAAGCTTCTCGTGGTGATCCGCTAGTCCCCACAGACCTTCCGCCACCGCAGCACCTTCCATTGTTTCGGAATCTCGGGTTAGTCTTTCTTCAAGCTCTATTTAATCGTGGAATTGAAACCAAGGAAGATCTGCACTTTGACTTGAGATCGGAGACGGTGGAACACCAAGACCTGACCTTTTTCTTCTCTCGGATGTCGAATGTTCCCTCTCTCCTCGTCAGATCCGACCCGTTGTAAATGTATCCAGGCCCGTTACTTTTGATTCGTTCCATAATTGGATTCCCATTATTTATTTTATCAACTAGGCCCAACCCCCAAGGTTTGATTTTTTTTAAAAATTTCTACCTCAGTTTCTTTTGCGGGTAATTTTAACTTTTACACCGAAAACTGTTAGTACACTGTACACTACCTCTGATGTCAAAACTGTTAGTACACTGTACAACTCTGTAAGGCTTATTGGTTTAAAATTTAAATTTTCTAGCTTGTTAAATAAACCTTTTTAATGCGATTTGAGTTAGATTCAATTGAACAAAAATAAAAGTTACAAAGAAGTAGAAAGATATATTACAGTATAACCTCTTTAAATTAATATTCTATAAATTAATATATACTAAAAACTCTATAAAATAATATAATTTTATAATCTCAAATTAAGTTTTTGCTTCAATTAGTATATCGATAAATTAATAACCTCTATAAATTAATAAAAAATCATAGTTTTGGTGTAGTCCCAATATTATTAATTTATAGATGTTTCACTGTATATGAGAAACATCAATGCTTACGATAAACAAATTTAATGTGAATGAAATAATATCCCTTATATATTAATTGATGATCTTTTAAAAAGTTATAACCTGAATTTTGTTAAAAAAAAAAAAAAACTCCATTTTATGTGGCACTTGTGTATGCCTTCTAAATCCTATTTCAAATAATTCTAAAACACCTTAAATAACCTATAGTCTAAAAATTATACTATCTAGCAAAATAATATTTCGCAAACTATAGTTGGTCGCATATATCAATTCTTTATTCTTTCGCAGACTTTCCTTAAATAAAACCTACGGAATTACCTAATGTGATTAAAATATATATATAGCAATTAATGATTTTAAACAATAAAAATTTGATAACAATTTGTATACTTTTTATCATTTTTTTATTTTTTTATTATTAAAATAAATTACATAATTACATTAATCATATAATAAAAATCTAGATTTTTTTGTATATGTTGTATTTTGAATTTTTCAAAACGAGTATAAATTAATAAAACTTATAAAAATCTCACATAAACTTTTATGATCAAGGTTTAATTTTTTTTCTATATTAAGATACAATGATTATAAGACCATATGAAGAAATAATTTTATTTTAATAGGTTTTATGTTAATATATATATATTTCATATCGTTTAAATTAAACTATACATCGTATGAAAATGTATACTTATATTTTTATATTTGCATTGAACATATATTGAAAAGCTAATATTTTAATTTTGAAATTTTCATTGTTTTTTAAATGATTATAAATTATTGAAATTATCCCACATTAAAAACAAATTCATTGGTGTAAACTTTTGTTACATAAATATGCAAATAATCATAAAATCATATGAGTAAAAATTTCATTTAATAAATATCCACATTAAAAGTGTACTATATATTTATATATATGTTAATATTATTTAAATTTAATTATATATAATATATAATAGATAAGATTGATTGTTTTGATTTATTTACCCTAAAATGACTGCGAATAAACAAGAGTGATAGTTTGATTTATATGCACACACCAATTTATTAAATAATAGTAACTGATTTCTTAGTTATTTAATATATATACTTATTATTTTATTATTTCATAATATGCTGAAAAACATAAAATAAATATAAAATATTTATTCTGCAAAAGGTGCAGATCTTAACCTAAGTATGTATCTCTTTAATTATTTTAAATCATAAGCATTTTCTAAATCTCAGGTCAAAACAAACAAACGAAATGAGAATAAACTTCAAAATCAATATTTATAGTGAACAATAACCAAAATGAAAAAGAGAAAAATATTGAAGATAGATAGGATTGGCACGTGAACGTAAACTTCTCATAACCATGATTAATTTTTAAATTACTAAATCATGATATAATACCAAGCTGACATAGTTTCATTGTAATCAAATAGACCCGAATTTTTTCGACCTAAACGTTAGGTTCTTATGCGGTAAGTGATTTTTTGACCTATTTTTTTTATAAAAAATAGGATCAGCTCATCACTAAACAAATTATGTAACTAACAAAAAATTAAAAAAATTATTTAAAGACCAAAATATTAGTTCAATCAAGAATATAAATTTATTTTTCCGTAAAATATTTTTTAAATAATTTATATATAAATTTATTCTGCGCAAGTCGCAGGTGTTATCCTAGTACATCGTATTTCATAACTCAAGACATGGTAGTCAAAAAAAATATCTGACCAATTTACCACAGCAAAAACATTGGATGTAAACCTAATAGTTTAATTTTGTAAATTTCATAGGGGTCAGTTGACCCCCCTAATTACAAAGTAGGAGACCGACTACTACACGTGAGAAAATCAATATTTTTGTATTTGATTTGATGCACCCTGTGTATTCATAATCATATGACTATTGATTCAAATCAGACAAATTTTTTGATTTTCATAAATTTAATTTTTATGGCCAAAATAAATAACAAACCTAAAGTTATAACGGAAGTAGTAGTCTTGGTCGAGACTATATCATGCTAGACTCTATAGTAGTAGTCTTAGTAGAGACTATAACGGAAGTGATAACCGCACCCGCGCGAGTGTATCAGTAGTGCACAAAGCTTTTATTCGCTACAGCTGATTTTATTTTCTCGTATGTACCACCTTAAAAATCTTAAAAAGTTTCAAAACAGAACACTGCATCAAGCCATTGCCACCGGAGTGTGCCATTTTCTCCTTTATCCTTGTAGACGAGCATCAGAGGAACAAATATGGCAAACAATCATCGTTGCGTAGTTAGCGACAGTTTGAGAGCAAATATGTGAACAAATATGGCAAACAATCCTCTAAGGAGGATACTAAGCAAGAATCTCCAGCACCTTTGCCTCAAAGGGATACAACTGAGGACTGGTGCGCCCATGCCAGGGGCTATGGAAAACGTCTCTCGAAGAAGGGAGAAGCTTTCATTCTGCCTACAGGAGAGGCGTGTATCAAAATACCTAACGAAATTATTGAAAAGAATAGGAAAGCCTGGGACTCGTTTGTTCTGGGACAATTCTACTCTGATCCGCCATCTCAAGGAACGATCCACAACATCGTGAATTGCATATGGAGCAAGCAATACAGAGACATCTCGGTTTCAAAAATGGAAGGTTATGCTTTTCTGTTCAAAATTCTGAATGCTGCTACCAGAGCTAGGGTCATAAAGCAATGTCTGTGGCAGATCGAGGGACAGACGATGTTTGTAGACAAATGGGAACCAGGGGTTATTCCAACCAAACCGGAACTCACATCTGCTCCCATCTGGCTCGAACTTCGACAAGTCCCGTTCCAGTTCTTCCATGAGGATGGATTGGAAAGGATTGCTGGACTGGTGGGGCATCCCAAATTCCTGCATCCGGCAACAACAAATAAAACTAATCTGGAAGTGGCTAAGGTATTCACGATAATTGATCCAAGGAAACCTCTTCCCGAAGCAGTGAATGTGCAGTTCGACTCAGGCGAAATTAGTAGAGTCTTGGTATCAAGCCCATGGATGCCCCCTGTCTGTGAGTCTTGTAAAGAGATAGGGCATGTAACCAAGAGATGCCCCTCCTCTGTTGCTGCTAAGCCATGCTCGAGGTGCAAGTCCCTAACCCACATTTCGGCAAATTGTCCTCAGAAGCAATCTCAGGATCCTCAGAGGAACAACCCGGAACCAACCAAAAGAAGGACCAGAAGAAGCAAATCAAGAGGTAAGCAGTTTTGGAAACGTGCTGATCAAGTAATCCTTCCTCAGACAGAAGCTCCCCGAACAGAAGCTCCTCTGCCCATCGCCTCCACGGACTATCAACATACAGAGATTGTCAAGCACTCCAAGCTTGGCACTGGCGGCGACAGAGAAGTAGGCGAAAGAAGTGAAACGCCTCCATATCTTAAGGTCTCTAGACCCGGTAGCGGTTCTGATATCTCAGGATCCTCTAAATCTGACCTGCCATCTGACTCATCCGATGTTGAAACCTCAGATTCAGAGCTGGAAGAAGGTGAATTCAGCGATCGAGACCGTGATTTTCAGGTGGTACATAACAAGAAGAAGTTCTCAGGCCTGAAGCAGTCGGACCAGAAAGGAAACCGGGGCAGGAGCCTCAAACTCTATTAATATATGTCGACGGATATTTTTTGTTGGAATGTGCGCGGGCTAAATAAGTATAACCACCGCAGCGGCTTACGGAAATGGTATAAGAAAAACTCACCTTTTTTTGGCGGAATCCTTGAGACTCATGTGCAGCAGCTCAAGATGAATAAGTTTGTGACTCAGATTTTTCCTGGTTGGTCGGCTGAAGGAAACTGCAGCTTCTCACCGTTAGCGAAAATCTGGATTGTTTGGCACCCCTCTCTTTTGGTAACTATAATCTCCAAATCACTACAAATGATAACGGCTGAGGTGATTTGGCCTACTAACCCTCAAATCAGGATCATCATCTCCACTGTCTACGCGTCAAATGACCCTGACGAGAGGGCGGTTCTCTGGTCTGAGATCACGTCGTTGGCGTCTACTCAGGGCCTCGACTCCAAACTGTGGCTGATTTTAGGCGACTTCAATCAAATAAGAGACCCTTCGGAGCACTCATTACCCCCCACTCTGAATAGTGATAAAAGGATAAGGGATTTTAATCAATGTCTTTTGGATGCTAACTTGGATGACCTTAATTTCAGGGGGACCACTTTCACTTGGTGGAACAAGCGTAAACTCTCCCCTGTGGCAAAGAAGCTAGATAGAAGCATGGTGAACGACGAATGGAGCAATGTCTTCTCTTCTTCTGTTGCTTTTGTGGGCAAGCCTGACTTCTCGGATCATGCGGCTATAACCATCACTTTGGAACCTCACAGATTGAGAACGAAGAAATCGTTCAAATTCTACAATTTCATCATCAAGAAACTTGAGTTTCTAGCCATGATCTGCACTAGTTGGTTCTCGTTCAACGTCACGGGCTCAACAATGTTCCGTCTGTCGAGTAAGCTGAAACTCCTGAAATAGGTTATCAGGGACTTCAGCAGAGAGAACTATTCTGGCATTGAGAAGAAAGCAGCGCAAGCTCATGAAAAGCTTCTACAAGCGCAGGAAGCTATGCTCTACCTCCCCAATCCAGCAAACGCATCCACTGAGGAACAAGCATTGCAAGAATGGGAGGTTCTATCAACAGCAGAGACGACATTTTTCTTTCAACGATCACATATTAGCTGGCTCTCGTGTGGAGATGGAAACTCGAGTCTTTTTCACAGATATGCTGCTACTCGCCAAGCTAAAAATCACATCCATTTCCTATTGTCCGAAACAAGGGAGAGAATAGAATCTCAAGAAGGCATCCAGAACCTGTGCATTAATTATTTTACGGACCTGCTTGGAAGCCCTGTTTCTCCACCAATGTTCACTCAGAGCGACCTAAACCTGCTGTTCAACTTTAAATGCTCTGCGGACCAGGTCGCTAGCTTTGAACCAGGTCGCTAGCTTTGATAAAGCTTTCACAGCAGAGGAAGTCCGGAATGCCTTCTTCTCTTTACCCAAGAACAAATCAGGGGGACCGGATGGATACTCGACTGAGTTTTTTATTGCTTCTTGGCCTGTAATTGGACCGGAGGTCACTGAAGCCATCCTGGAGTTCTTCCGTTCTGGCTGTCTTTTGAAACAATGGAATGCCGCAAACCTTGTCCTGATTCCTAAGAAGTTGAATGCGTCCCTCCCCTCAGACTTTCGTCCTATCTCCTGCCTCAACACAATCTATAAAGTCATATCCAAGCTCCTTGCTTCTAGGCTAAAGGAGATCCTCCCTATTATGGTTTCCAACTCTCAATCGGCCTTCCTCCCTGGGCGCTTATTAGCAGAGAATGTGCTCTTGGCGACGGACCTTGTAAACGGTTACAATTCCCAATCTGTCACACCGCGTGGTATGCTCAAAGTAGACCTAAGAAAAGCGTTCGATACCGTGCGTTGGGACTTCATTCTAGCGGCATTGCGGGCTCTGGCCATTCCTGAGAGCTTCATCAGTTTGGTCTCGGAATGCTTATCCACAGCCTCTTTCTCGGTGAGCATCAATGGAGTAATGGGAGGGTTCTTCAAAAGTTCTAAAGGTATGAGGCAAGGCGACCCGTTGTCACCATATCTGTTTGTCCTTGCCATGGAATGTCTGTCAAGATTACTCATGTCTCGATACGAAGCTGAATCCATATGCTACCACCCGAGAACTGAGGAGCTTAGGATCTCCCACCTAATGTTCGCTGACGACGTTATGATCTTCTTCGATGGCTCTAGTAACAGTCTGCATGGAATCTCCGAATTCCTAGATGATTTTGCTTCCTGGTAAGGTCTACACATGAATAGTAATAAAACCGAGCTCTTCACAGCAGGAGTCGACCATTGTGAAACCGCAGCGCTTGCTCGCTATGGTTTCCCAGCTGGTAAACTTCCTATAAGATATCTCGGACTCCCACTAATGAGCAAGAAACTCAAAATTTCTGAGTATGCGCCGCTGATGACTAAGCTCACTTCATCCTTCCAATCGTGGGCAGTGAAGATTCTCTCTTTTGCAGGGAGGCTGCAGCTTCTTAAGACTGTAATCTTTGGCATTGTCTCCTTCTGGATGTCGGCATTCATACTGCCGAAAGGTTGTATCAGGGCCATTGAATCCCTCTACTTGCGGTTCTTATGGTCAGGTAGCGTGGACAAGTCAGGGCTTGCTAAAGTTGCTTGGAGTACAGTTTGTCTCCCCAAAAATGAGGGAGGTCTTGGTCTTCGAAATCTGTTGGTATGGAACAAAGTGCTTTGCCTAAAGTTCATATGGAGACTGCTTTCTAAGGACCCCTCCCTTTGGTCGGACTGGCACAGAGCAATGCATCTCCATGAAAAATCCTTTTGGGCTCTAGAACGAGCAGCTGCTGACTCCTGGGCGTGGAAAAAGATTTTGGACCTAAGACCTCTTGCTCTCCTGTTTTGTAAAATGCACATTGGTAATGGTATGGAGGCGAGCTTTTGGTTCGATGTTTGGACCCCTCTTGGGCAATTGATAACTTACCTTGGAGATTCTGGTCCGAGAACCTTGAGGATTAACAGAAATGCGGTTGTTGCTGAGGCAATCAGTGATTCTCACTGGTCTCTCCCCCATCCTTGATCCCAAAAGGAAGTGAACCTTCACTGTTATCTTACAACTATCTCTCTGCCTTTAATAAATGATGCAATTGATAAATATGAGTGGATTGTGGGAGACTCTTCCTCTTCTGTTTTCAGGTCTGCAACCACTTGGGAATTCCTGAGACCGCGAGAGGAGACTAAGGACTGGATAGATATTGTTTGGTTCAAAGGAGCCATCCCGAAGCACGCGTTCAACATGTGGATAGCTAACTATGACAGGCTACCCACAAGGTCAAGACTTGCAACTTGGGGCATGACCGTTTCCCCTGCTTGCCCTTTCTGCTCTACACATGATGAAACCAGAGACCACTTGCTGTTGACTTGCGAGTACAACATTGATATATGGAGAGAAGTACTATCCAGATGCTTACCTCCATCAACAATGTTCACATCATGGTCGGAACTTCTCTCTTGGATTCGATCCTCACCCTCACGGAAGCTCACGCTTCTTAGGAAACTTGCGGTGCAAACCGTTATATACCACCTTTGGAAGCAGAGAAACAATCTCATTCACAACCAGACTTCGATCCCAGCTGCAACGGTCTTTAACGGCATTAACAAGGAGATGAAGAACATCATCTCAGCTAGGAGACTTAGAAAGCTATTCAACTATCTAATGCCTCTGTGGATAAGATAGTCTCTTGTCTAAGTTTATTTTGGTCCATCTTGTTTTTTCTTCTTTTTTGCCAAGATGGCTCAGAACATAGATCTTTTGTAAGCTCTTTATTCATTTCAATGATATTTACAGTTTAACAAAAAAAAAAAATGTGAACTGCACCCAACTTGCAGCGCAGGAAAACTCTCACGTGACATGCACACGCAGACCACTCTCTCTCCCCCTCGGTATATAAAGAGCCCAATCGGATTTTTAATTAATGCGACATTTTGAAACTTTTTTATTTTTGTTCCAGTTCGTCCTTCTTCTTCCTGTGATTGCAAACTAAGAGAAACACAAATATTGCACTGAATGATCCAATCTTATTCGTCTCGTATCAATGCGGTTTTATAGAAATACAAGTACTGAAGCAAATAACAGAAACAACCTGAAATTAAGGACACGACTCCTCTAACACCACTAAGCTACTTTGACGCAAACAGAAAAAAGACCAAGTAGACTAAAGAGAACAAGTCTCTTTTATTCCTAAGCTTGCGGAAGATAAAGACACGTCACAATAAACCCAACAATCCCTCCCCTGAACTGAACTCTCTCCAATACTCAGTTCAGAACACAAATTCCAAAAGCTACCCGAATCCTTTGAAATGTCACCATCTTCAATGGCTTAGTCATGACATCAGCTAGCTGCTCCTCTGTGCTACAGATAAAGCTTGACCACTCCTTCTTTAGTTAAGTCCCTCAGAAAATGATAACGAACCCTGATATGCTTGGATCTCCCATGCATTACTGCATTCTTGGATAGCTTAATGGTAGAAGTATTGTCACAAAACAGCACCATCTCGTCTCCTTGTTCATAACCATTCTCCTTCAGAACTCTTCCCATCCCAATAGCTTGACACGCACATGTTGCTACTGCAACGTACTCGCCTCCGTGGTTTAAAGCGTTACTATAGGTTGCTTTCGTGGTGACCACACAACAGCACCTCCGCTCATTAAGAAGACATAACCCGAAGTGCTTTTGCTGTCATCAACATCTCCGGCATAGTCACTATCGGTGAATCCAACCAGTCCTGCTTCTCCCTCCTTTTTGTACCAGATTCCGTACTCCATCGTTCCCTTAAGGTAGCGCATGATTCTCTTCGCCACTGGAAGGTGTAGCTATGTAGGATTGGCCATAAATCGATTGATGAGACCTACTGCGTACATCAAGTCATGACGCGTCGCAGTTAAGTACATCAAGCTTCCTACCATCTGTTTGTACAAGGTTGAATCAACCTTGTCGCCTGCTTCATCACGACCGATCTTCTGTCCAGGAACTATTGGATTGCATATTGGATTGAAATTCATCTTTCCAAACCTCTCGATCACTTCAGCTGCATATTTCCTCTGACAAATGAAGATACCATCGTCCTTTTGAACCACCTCTATGCCGAGGAAATACCTCATCTTCCCTTAGTCGGTCATGTCAAACTCTTTCTTCATTGATGATTTGAACTTACTCAACAAACCCTCATCATTACCAGTAAACAACAAATCATCGACATAGATACTGACAATCAGAATCTTACCTCCTTCTCGTTTTATGAATAGCGTTTGCTCACTGATGCTGCTTTCAAAACTTTCCTTCATGAAATAAGCTTATATGCGACTGAACCAAGCTCGTGGTGCTTGTTTCAGTCCATATAAGGCTTTGTGAAGCTTGTAAACCATATGTTGCTTCCCAGATGCCTCGTACCCTCTTGGCTGTTCTACAAAGACATCCTCCATTAATTCGCCGTGTAGGAACGCAGACTTTACATCCAGCTGATAGATTCCCCACCCTCGTTGAGCTGCTGCAGCGATGATCATCCTCACGGTATCCATCCTCGCAACTAGCGCGAAGACTTCTGTGTAGTCAATCCCATACTCTTGAGCATAGCCTTTCACTACAAGTCGAGCTTTGAGTTTGTCTACTTATCCTATCTCGTTGAACTTAGTCTTGTAGATCCACTTCACACCAATGGCTTTGGCCCCTTTTGAAAGTGTTACTAAAGATCAAGTGTGATTCTTCTCAATCGATCTTATCTCTGCATCCATCGCTTCTTTCCATTGTTTTTGTCCTATGGCTTCACTGAAAGTTGTTGGATCAGAGATAACCATGAAAGCAATCGTCTGGATTAGAAGATCAGACTTTGCCATGTTTGCCTCTTCTTCAGTGTCTGATAAGTCATCTCCAGACGTATAATCATCAGCCCAAACAGGTGGCCTTCTCAGTCTGCTTGTTGTGGCTGATGTACCCACTGTGGCTGCTTGCATTGGAGCGGGAATGTCCTCAGTCTGCTCTGGATCTTCTTCTGGTTCTTCTGCTTCTATCTCCTCCTCTTCGTTTTCATTTTCATGACACTCATACTCATCTTCCCATTCTAGCTCGATGCTCTGGTCCACCAAGTAGCTATCATCCCAGTTCCACTTCTTTTCTTCCTTAAAGATCACATCCCGGCTGATGTGAGCCTTTTTCTCAATTGGATCGACCATCTTGTAAGCTTTTGATTCGCTGCTGTATCCAATCATGACATACTTGACACTTCTGTCATCGAGCTTGGTCCTCTTGACTTCAGGTATGTGAGCATAACCGATGCAGCCAAAGACTCTAAAGTGTCCAACTGATGGTTTGCTTCCACTCCAAGCCTCTTCCGGAGTCATGTCTTTAACGATCGTTGTAGGTGACCTATTAAGAACATGATTCGCCCATTGTACCGCATCTGCCCAGAAGCTCTTTGGTACCTCCTTTTCCGAAAGTATGGCTCTCACCATGTTCATCACCGTTCGGTTCTTACGCTCCGCGACGCCGTTCTGTTGCGGAGTGTATGCGGTGTTGAGTTGTCGTTTGATCCCATGCTCCTTACAAAATTCCTTGAATTCAGTGGAGTTGTATTCTCCTCCTCTATCTGTTTTGAGACACTTAATGAAGTTTCCACTTTGTTTCTCCACCCGCGCCTTGAACTCTTTGAAGATGATGAAAGCTTCTGATTTCTCAAGCACAAAGTATATCCAAGTTTTACGTGAGAAGTCATCAATGAAGCTTATTAGATACCTCTTCTGGCTATTAGATGGTGGAATAATTGGCCCACACAGATCAGAGTGGATAAGCTGTAGCTTCTCGGTTGATCTCCACTTGCTCTGTTTTGGAAAAGGAACTCGGTGATGCTTCCCCTTGACTCACGCCTCACATGAGATCTTTGTTAGACCAATGTCTGGTAGACCTGTAACCATCCCTTTGTTGTGCAGAATCTGGAGACCTTTGTGGCTGAGATGTCCATATCGATGATGCCATAGCTCTTCTTTGTTTACAGTATCCACTTGCAGGCACCTTTCCTCCTTCATCTTTTCACTTCGTTTTCCTAAAAGGATGAACATCCGATTGGCGCTCATGATGGATTCTGCAATCTTTCCCTTTGTTGGATGGAATATGCTACATGTATTCTGATCTCCTCCTTTGAACAACACGTCTAGAGCCTTCTCTTGGAGTTGTCCAACGCTTAATAGGTTGTTCTTCAGCTCAGGAACGTGATATACATCACCGATCACATAGCTTATTCCATTAAGCGTTATCTTCACCACTCCTTTTCCATTGACTTAGCTTGTGATTGTTGCCGAGCTTGACGTTGTGTGTGAAAGTGGTATCCAGACTTGAGAACATGCTTCTTTCTCCACACATATGATTCGAACATCCTGAATCCACGAACCAAACGTCTCCTCTTCTCGTTTCAAGTTCAACATGCGCCATGAGTAAAACTTCATCATGTTCTTCAATCTCTCCGAATTGTGCTCCATTGTTCCCACTTGGACACTCAAAGGCGAAATGTCCTAGCTTGTGACAGGAGTAACACTCAATCGTAGCTTTGTTGAAAAAACGTCCCCTGCCTCTTCCTCGACCTCGACCTGTATAGGTTCCTCTGCCTCTTCCTCCCACGTTCAGAGCTTGAACTTCTTCTTCAAGAGTGCTTCTCTTGAACTTCTTCTCATGGACAGATAGTGAGCTCTGCAACTCATCTATTGTCATGCTTCATGTGTCCTTAGACTCCTCAATGGACACGACCACATAGGTGAATTTGTCGGTCAGTGTTCGAAGTATCTTCTCAACAATCTTCGAATCCGACATCTCTTCACCGTTGCTTCTCATCTGGTTGGAGACAGTCATCACTCTCTTGAAGTAGTCGTCAATACTCTCATCATTATTCATAACGATAACCTCAAAGTCTCTCCTTAGGGTTTGGAGAAGAGATCGCTTCACTCTTTCATTCCCTCCAAACTTCCTCTTCATGGAATCCCAAATGATCTTGGATGTTTTGCGGTCCAAGATCTGTTCAAACACTACCCGATCAATCGCCAGGAACAGGTAATGCTTGACTTGATGATTTTTCATCTTCAACTCGTTGAGACTCTTCTGCTGCGCTGCAGTTATCTCAAGCTGCTGGTTCGATGACACCTTCTTCTATCAAACTCCATAATCCCTTGGCTCGCAAGAGATTCTCCATCAGTTCACTCAAATGATCATAATGACCATCAAAGTGAGGAATTTTCGTGAGTGTTTTGTCTTCGCTCATCTCTCTTTCTTTCTTTAATCAGTTAGATTCGTGTTTTGCTCTGATACCAAATGTGATTGCAAACTCAGAGAAATACAAATATTGCAGTGAATGATCCAATCTTATTAGTCTCGTATCAATGAGGTTTTTTAGAAATACAAGTACTGAAAACAAATAACAAAAACAACCTGAAACTAAGGACACAACTCCTCTGACACCACTAAGCTACTTTGAAGCAAACAGAAAAAAGACCAAGTAAACTAAAGAGAACAAGTCTCTTTTATTCCTAAGCTTGCCGAAGATAAAGACACGTCAACACTTCCTTGCTGGTCTCCAAAAAGATTTTATTTCTGGTGAGAGAAAAACAAGATCTTCAGATATTTTTATATTTTCCGATTCTCACTTTAGGGTCTTAGTTATCAATTTCGAAGTTTTTAGCTGCTAAAATTTGTTAATTTTTTTTCCCCAGAGAAATCGAAGGCGGAAGGAAATAAGTTAAGAGGAGGATCATCTAGGGAGGGAGCAAACAAACAAGATCATGATTGTAATCTTTCTCTTCTCTCTCTCTCTCTTTTTTATAACGATCAAATAAAAATCATCATCGTGATGTTGATACTGTTGCCTCCCACGCGCGTCTACTTTCTTATTAAAATCACACAGAGTTGAGCAAGCAAAAACCGATTTTATTTGTGCAGGAAACGAAGTTCGTGAAGAGGTATCCGTTTAGAGGATCTTCTTCTTCCGCCGGAAAACACTCGTCGCCGCCGCCACAGACTGTCAATGGTGAAATAACTGAAAACCATTTTTTGCATCTTCTTCTTATTGCTTTCTCTAATTTCTTGGTTACAGTGGCTCACCTAAGAGTCGTACGAAATCGATCACTCTGTTCTTCTCCCTCAGAGGTCGCCGGAGCAACTTAAGTCCATCCGAATCGTGATGGTATCAAATACTAGGCCGACTCTATGTTTACTTTATTAATCCCGTGTTCTCTCGATGTTTCGTTGGGCTTTTACTTTTGCAGGTGAGCAGAATCACGGGCCGCGACGTGTCTCTCCGATACCCGAGCATGTACTCTATTTCGGAAGCAACAGGATGAACCGGACTAAACCGGAGTAATGCTAGTCTTCTTCCCGTTTTGGACGAGAGCCACGTGGTGTCGTCGGAGCTAGCCGGGGATTTGCTTTACAGGAGAGTCGCACCTCACCAAGTTTCCATGAGCAGAAACTCCTGGGTTTCTGGCAACGACGACATTTAATAATCTCTCTCGCGCTGAAGGAAAGTGCTTGTCTGAGCTGAAGTCGGGAGGGATGATCAAATGGGGGAAGAGAATGCGCGTGCGTTTCCAGAGCCGGCATAAGGAATGTTCTAGATTGAAGGAGGAAGATGGTGGGAACGAAACAGAACCCTCTGATTTATGCAGACGAGCAAAAGCTTGACGACCGAACCCGTAAGAGATTAAAGCTGGTTGAATCCAGCACTGGGAGACTCCCTCAGAGGGCAAGGGTATCTGATCAGAAGAAAAATAACAAGGAAACCCAGATCTTTGTTTATAAGAGGAGATCACCTAACCAGTTTATCGACAGATGGTCTACTGAGAAGTAAAAAAAAAAGATGTCATCTTTTGAATTTTGGATTTGCTTCGGATTCTAATTTTGGAGTTTTGGTAGGTACAAACGAGCTGAGAAGAACATGTTGAAAGTGATGAAGCATAAAAAATGCAGTTTTTGGCAACCCCATACTAAGACCAGAGTTGAGGTTTGAGGCGAGGAAGCTCATTGGAGACACGGGTCTGTTGGATCATCTGCTTAAGCACATGGCTGGTAAGGTGGCTCCTGGAGGTCAAGATAGGTTTATGAGGAAACACAATGCAGATGGGGCAATGGAGTATTGGCTGGAGAGCTCTGACTTGGTTCACATAAGGAAAGAAGCTGGAGTTGATGATCCTTTTTGGACGCCTCCACCTGGTTGGAAGCTCGGTGACAGCCCTACTCAAGATCCTATCTGCGCTGGAGAAATCCGTGACATCAGAGGAGAATTAGCTATCCTGAAAAGGTAGAAAGCATATTACTTACTGAGTTGGTTGAATGATGGCAAATTGTTATTCATATCATCTGTCTTTGTCTTGAGAAGAGAATTGGAGAAACTCGCTTCAAAGAAGGACGAGGAGCTTGCAATGATGATGAATACACTTATTTCCTGTGTTACGAGTCAGAACGTGGACCACGATAATATGATGCCTCTAGCAAAGGTAAGTGCCCGAAACAAATTATTGATCTCTATCTTGTGGTACTCTCTAGTTTGATGCTAACATTTCTGCTGCGTCATGTCAGGAAATCTACACGGATCTGCTGAAGAAGAAAGACAAAATTGAGGACCAGCTAGTGACAATTGCAGAAGCCTTGCATAAAATGGAGGTATATCCCCCATTTTGAGTTTCTGAATACAAGTACACCTCTGGCTAGTTCTAGCTGAACCATTACTTCAGTGTAAAGTTTTGTAAATTTGCTATGATTGTAGTCAAAAGAGATGAGAACCCCCTTATATGTAGCAGATGCAAGGAAACTCCCTTGGAGAATATAAACTGAGTCTATTGCAGCTTTGCTGATAAAGAAATGTGATATAAATATTGCAGGAAGATATGTGATGGCTTCGGAGGACAGTGGACGGGAACTGCCCTAGAAAGCCAGACTCAACAGAGATGCCTTTGCTACTAGAGGATTCACCAATAATGAAGACACTAGAGGGTGAAGTGAATAGGGAAAACCAAATCAAAGAGCTCCCTCAAAAAGGAAGGAGAGATGAACGCCCACTACTTTCACTTAAGAACAACACTGGTTTTAGAATCTGCAGGCCTGTGGCGAGTTTCTCATGGCCACGAATCTTTTCAACCTTTAAAGCTCTCACTGGAAACTGCAAGTGAGCTCTGATTTGGTTTAGTCTGGATTTATAAACTACAAGCAAGCAGGTATTTACAGCCATCATTTATTACAGAATTTAAAGCACTGAGAGAAGTTATTATATTATTCTTATGGAAATAATTGACAATTTTGAAAAGTTCCCCTCTTTAATTTTGGTATTTTGTCTCTGGTTAAGTATATATAGAGGGGGTATGACATGATTCAGCTTATCATAGAGACCATATATTTCACTACTGGGATCAGATGGTTGATGGTTCTATATTACTGCACATTTTTTTTATCAACGAGACGTTTATTACTATACATACACGTACTCAGTTCTTAAGGTTTTTTATTTCAAATCCATTTCATGCAGTCTTGGTTTTGAGAAACTGGTATGTATGTATATATATCACGTAGATTAATTTTCCCCATTGATAATTGAAACAATAGTCGCGAGTTTCTAAAGGCAAAATCAATCAAATATGAACGTAGAGAATGTTGTGGTAATTAACTGGTCCAGTCTTGTTTTCTGGATAATAAGGGCCCCTTCGATAGTTAATATTTGACATGCGCTGGTTAACCTCTGTTTTAGAAACTTTGTCTTTCGGATGGGGTTTCCGCCCGGTAGTATTGTGACTTTTCACAAAGTATGAATTTTGATAATAAATATTAACATCAAATATCAAATTTTTATATTTATTCAAATTAATGTATTAATTGAAGAAAAAATCATAGAAATTTATTTTGCTCACGAAATGTAAATTTGTAATATAGTATAATATATACTAGAACTTAATATGCGTTCATGTGTTTGATTTAACTTGTATTGAACATAAACTCATAAATCGCTAGTTTTATAAAAAAAATTCCATGTATATTTTTTATGTTTTGTAATTTGAGGATTTAGTTAATCCCATGAATAGATTATCTCCCTTCAACACATGCGATTTAGTTAATATTTGTACAATATTAATGATGGTCAGTATATGAATATTGATTTGGTTAGATACGATTTGGAATTGTAATTACTTAATTTAAATTTATTTTAAATATGGTGGCAGAATCTGTAAATAAAAATAAATATAAAAATGAAGTTTTTAATTTATTGTAAATGTAAAGGCTAAATGTGTAAATAAAAAGAAGTACTAAAAATACTGATATATATGTTTCAAATTAATTTTTATTTATATTGTTATCCATATTTACAAACAATATCAAAATGTACTTCAGTTTTAACAATATATATATATCAGAGACTACGCCGGTCTGAATTCAAAGGACACCTAAAGCGCATCGAAGAAATAATGTCCTTTAGATATAGTTTTTTTTATTACATGTTAAAGTATGTAATCAGAACAAATAAAGTATTATTAAAACTATATTTTTATTTTACATTTTTATTATTTTTAACTTCAAATAAAATATTTTAGCTGATTCTATTGATACAATCAACCATTCTATTTAATGGTTCATAAGCAATACTCAGACATGGATAACTTCTTATTAACTTTCTACCCGAGAAATGCTAATCTAAGGACATTTATAATCAAATTATATTTAATTTAAATTGTATAATTTATTGATTTTTTTTTTAAAAGGACATAGCTTAATTTACGATATAGGTTTCTTCAGATTTCTGAATCTTAAAATTACAAAAATTAAGAAACAAAAAATAATTTAACTTGGAAGATTCAGGGTGGAAAATACAATACTTACGGCGGACATAACAATCAAATAAGTGAATAACAAAGGATACAATTTTTCACAAAATGCTGAAAAAAAGGATGACAAAGTATCTTTATACTAGTATTATGTGTGATGCTATGACCCGGGAAATAGAGTCAACATAAATGTGTTATTTGCTCTAGACAAACCAAAACATGACAATTTTAATTACAAATTTTCATTCCTTTTATTTTATCGTAAAATAATAAATCTAACTAAAAATATACAATTCAAAAGTAAAACATTAGTCATTTGGAAAACACACATACAATATTTTGTTAAAAAAATAATAAGCATTGAAAAAAAAAAGATAAACATTATTGTCCAATTGATTAAAAATGTAAATTGGTTTAATATATGGAATCAAATGCTCATATACTCTTAATCCAAAGGTTCTACGCGGTATTTACCAAAAATGACTCAAATTTTGATTTTAAATGCAAAAGTGTTTCCTAATTCAGTCAAATGCCAAAGTAACCCAAAAAGCTAATGAAATTACAACAACTCCCTCTTCTTTCCTCTCAGATGACTTTAACAAAAATGTAATAACTAACACCAAATTTGGTGTTTTGGTGTCAATTATTTTTTCACCTCCAACAATGACACCAAATTTTACACCAAAAGTAATATTATATATTATTATTTGATATTTTGAGTTTTAAATTTTTTAAATTTTTATTATTTTCTATTGATAAATAATTATTTTATCACAGCTAGATTATTATTTATATTTCTATTATTTGTAAATGATAAATGATTATAGTCATTTAATAATTTATTTTTAAAATAAATGTAAAAAATACAAGTTTAAGTTTTTTTAATTATGTTGAAATAAATTTAAAATACAAATAATACAATAAATCTTTACTTAATTACAAATTTTATAGCAATTGAACTATATTATTAAATGAAACATATTAAAATATGTATTTTAAAGATTAGCTGTGATGAATAGTGTTACATCAAATTTGGTGTAACACGATTCACATTACACCAAATTTGGTGGGATGGTGTCAATTTTGGTGTTTTGTTGGATATGAAATTACACGAAATTTGGGGTTTTGGTGTCTTATTGAAGATGGCATGAACATGAAAACACCATCCATTTCTCATTTTTTTTCTTATGTATTCTCACTAATTTATCTTATTTTTGAAAGTTTTTCATTACATGGTTTTTATCTTTCACTCTTTCAAAGGTAGATCTATAAATTTTTGATATGCCCATGTATATTTGTGTGTTTATATGTTTGATTCTAAAAGTTATTGATTCAACCTAATATGACTTTTGTTATTATTTAAGCATATATTTTTTATTTTTTTTGAAGTTATTCTCTGTTTTGAAGCCATTTGAATGTTTTTGAATTTGTAGGTTTTTTCAAATCTAAGATAGATTTTGAAAGACTTATTAGAAGATTCTCGGATGACTTCTTGGGAAGTCTTCTAATACATTTTATGCTAGAAGACTTATCACGAAGCCTTCTGTCCAAAGTGTACAAATTTTAGATATGTATTTTGTGTGTTTTATATATTAGATTCTAAAAAGTTATAGATTTAACCTAATGTGATTGTTTTGTTTATTATTTAAAGATAAAAATTTATTTTTGAAGTTTTTTTCCTTTTGAAACCATTTGATGCTTTTGAATATGCAGATTTTTCAGATCTGCGTCTGACTTTGGAAAACTTTTCAGAAGACTAATGTATTTTATGTTAGAAGACTTCAGGAAGTCTTCTGAAGTCTTCTGTCCAAAGTGGTACAAACTTTGAATATGTATTTTTGTGTTTTTTATATATTAGATTCTAAGAATTTATAAATTCAACCTAATGTGATTGTTTTGTTTATTATTTAAGCATTAAAAATTATTTTTGAAGTTTTCTCTGTTTTGAAGCTATTTGAATGTTTTTGAATTTGCAAGTTTTTTCAGATCCGAGACAGACTTTGAAAGACTTCTCAGAAGATTCACGGAAGATTTTCCAAAAAGTCTTCTAATGTATTTTATGCTCGAAGACTTTCCACGTAGTCTTTAGGAAGTCTTACGAAGTGTTCAGCCCAAAGTGGTACGGATTTTACATATGTATTTTTGTGTGTTTTTATATATTAGATTCTAAAAATGTATAAATTCAACATAATGTAACTGTTTTGTTTATTATTTAAGCATAAGAAAATTATTTTTGAAGTTCTGTCTATTTTGAAGTAATATGAATGTTTTTGAATATGCAGATTTTTTCAGATCTGAATGAGACTTTAGAGGACTTTTCAGAAGACTCTCGGAAGACTTCTTGAGAAGTCTTCTATTATATTTTATGCTAGAAGACTTCTTAGGAAGTCTTCCAAGAAGTCTTCCGAAGGCTTATGCCCAAAGTGGTACAAAGGGATGATGTCAAGTGGAGTTCAAGCTTATCTATGTTGAGGAATTATATCTTACTCCATGTGTAATAGTTTTGTTTATGGTCTGTTTTATAACTTGTATGTATACTATTTTAGTTTTGAATTCTTTTGTAAATTTGAAGAGATGTTAATGAAAAGAATTTGGTAAATGTATTCACGTTTAAAAGTACTTGACATTATTGAAGTTATTGATACAACATGCCAATAAATATTTTAACCATTTCTACCCACTCATAACAAAACACAACAACACAAAAACTTAGTCAAATTTACTAAAACTAAGAGGGAAAAGTTTTCAAGAAAACTTAGTCAAATTCACAAAAGATCAAAATATAATTTTAAGTGAAAGTTAAAATTTAAATCTCATGGAAGTTAAAATTATATCTTATGATCTAAGAAGACACATTAAACCACATGACTTGATATTCTTGAAATTACTTAACACTTGAAAGTTAAGAAGTCTTCTCGGATTAGTTATAAACATTAGTATACATAAATATTTGAAATCTCATAATTATCACCAAATAAGTTATGAATTTCATTCAGGAGCCCTAATATTGACTAATATACATGAATTAATAAGAAAATATTGAAAAGTCATTGTAATTGTAGAGAAAATGAAAGTTTATTAAACATTGACGTAGAAGGAGAATACTTCTACGAAAGTCTTCTATTTATGTCATTTTTGCAATAGCAAATTTACAAAGGAAGACTTCTAGAGAAGTCTACTCTATAGCAAACATCTTGATAAATCTTCCTTTGTAAATATTAGCTTACTTTTGAATTTGAAAAATCCTCGAAAATACCAGAGAAGATGTCTAGAAAAGTCTTCTCTCGTATCCAAAAGTTTGAACAAAAGCCCGGGATAAAATCCGAGAAGACTTCTTAAGAAGTCTTTTCATTAATATTAAAGTTTTTATTATTAATTGTCATTTGCAAAACTAACCTACGCAGACTTCCTGCTGCGTCTAACTAATGTCTGGCAGGCAAGCTACCTTGATCTGTCTTCCATGAGATTCATAGTTGCATTACTTTATAGCTTCATTCTTCGTATACAAAGCTGATTAAGAATTGTTTAAAAATTCATTTTTAAAATTTTCCTTTTTTCACCCTATCCCAATTTTTCTTTTGCTAGGCCCATAACGACAATGAGAAGACTTCATCTAACAGTAAAGAAGACTTCCCAAGAAGTCTTCTCCAAGAAGTGTATGATTGATAGAAGTGTTCTGTGTAGTGATTGTTTGTCTAATTCGAATTATCTGCAAAGTTCTGGCTTGGTTCAAACGGTCGATTCCTTCCATCGACGCATCTGGATCAGATCATGCGCCTAGAGCCGTGTTAGCCTGCTACGGTTTGACTGTATCAGATGGCGCTCTGGCTCGGGAGGATTGGGTCGACTGAGTAACTAACTGATGATAAGCATGTTCGTTTATTGACTGAATGAATCAATTGCTTTACTTTGCTAAGTGGGACGCTAAGAGCACCTCCAATTGGGGGGGGGGGGGTTCTACCCATTGGAGTTCTAAACTTGCCATATATGTATATGTATATATATTGTATATGTGTATGTAGTTGTGGGGTCCATTATTTTGTGGAGAACCCCTCCTAAAGTCTCTTAAAGCTTTGTTTTAAGAGACTTTAGGAGGGGTTCTCCACAAAATAATAGACCCCACAACTACATACACATATACAATATATATACATATACATATATGGCAAGTTTAGAACTCCAATGGGTAGAACCCCCATTGGAGGTGCTCTAAGAATTATGTTGCTTATGCCTCCTTGTTTTGGATGCAAATCAGGACCAGACCCGAAAGGGTAAAGACATAGCATGATCGTGGGACTAAGGCAAGAAGGAAGGATGGTGGATTTGGGTAGATGTAGGACGGTTTTAACTTGTAATAGCCCATAGCAAAATCACTTGTTAACTCGAACCTCAGTTTATCAATTCAAATCGTATTATGATTGCTTGACTTGTCTGAAAATGAAATAAAACACGAAAATAATTCTAAGTATAGAAAACTTGGAAAACGGCCTAAGTCTGATAGAGGAAGTCGAGCCAGACTCGTACTGATGGTACAGGTTATTACTTCTGGAAAGTCTTGTCGAAAGTCTTCTAACATATAATTCACTAGAACACTTAAGTCTTATGGCGGAGTCTTTTCCTATTTCTCCTCTTTCATAACAGATCTGAGCGTTTTGGTAAGTCTCCATGTCTGATTTTTCATTATTTGGTAACCTCGTGTTGCTTAAAGCTCTTACCTCTTTCCAAAACTAAACCTATCCAATCTCTTTCTAATCTTTTTGAACTTAAAAACACCAAACTATATATCAATTTCTTATTTTCTGTCTCATGTCCTTCTCGAGAAGTCTTCTATAAAAAGTCAAATTTTGATAACATTCGGTCAATTGCAAAACTAACTTTTAATCCGATAAGTCTTCTCATTTTTTTTGGTTAACAAAGAAAATTTAGAAGACTTCAAAAGATGTCTTCTCTAAAAAAATACACAAAAAGTCAATTGCAAAACTGACATATGCATTGCAAAACTGACATATGCAATGCAAAATGTCATTTTTCCCAAACTAAAACTTCCAACCTCTCTCTAATCTCTTTAAACTTGAAAACACCAAACTTTATAATAATTTCTCATTTTTTGATCATGTCGTCCTCACTATTTTATCTTTTTTGCATGTCTTTTATTACATGTTCTTTTATTACATGGTTCTCATCTTCCACCCCTTTATAGGTATATCAATAAATTTTGGATATGTATTTTTATTTGTTCTATAAAGGTAGTTCTGTCTCATCTTCCACTCATTTTCTCTGTTTTGAAGCCATTTGAACGTTTTTGGATATGCTTGTTTGTCAGATCTGAGTCTGACTTTGGATTACTTCTGGAGAGTCTTCTCGAAAGTCTTCTAACATATAATGCACTAGACTGGAAGTCTTCTGACAGAGTATTTTCCCATGTATCCTCTTTCGTAACATATCTGAGCGTTTTGGTAAGTCTCCGTACTTGATTTTTGTTCATTTGGTAACTTCTTGTTGCTTGAAGCTCTCACCTTTTCCCCAAACTAAAACTCTCCAACCTCTCTCTAATCTCTTTGAACTTGAAAGCACCAAACTATATATCAATTTCTCATTTTCTATGTCATGTCTTTCTCACTAATTTATTTTTTTACATATTTTTTATTACATGGTTCTCATCTTCCACACCTTTAAAGTTAGATCTATAAATTTTGGATATGTATTTTGTGTGTTTTATAAAGGTAGATTTATCTCATATCTCACTCTTTTTATCTGTTTTGAAGCCATTTTAACGTTTTTGGATATGAAGGGTTTTCAGATCTGAGTCAGACTTTGGAAGACTTCTGAAAAGTTTTCTAACATACAATGCAATAGAATACTTTCTAGAAGTCTTCTGACGGAGTCTTCTCCCAAATTAAGTGGAGTCCAAGCTTATCTTTGTGGAGGAATAATCTCTAACTCCATGTGTAATCGTTTTGTTTATGGTTTGTTTTCTGATTTTTATGTGTACTCTTTTAGTTGTGGATTCTTTTTTGTAAATTTGAAGAGATGTTAATGAAAAGAATTTGGTAGATATGTTCATGTTTACAATATTATCTTGCCACTTGTACTTGACATTATTGAAGTTATTGATACAACTTTGATAGTAAAACATAATAACACAAAAATTGAGTCAAATTTACAAAAATTGAGGGCGAAAACTTCTCAAGAGACTAATCCACAAAAGATCAAACATTATATAAGTTCAAACATATAACACTTTCACAAGAAGTCTTATGAGAAGTCTTCCGAGAAATCATCCCACTCTCAATTATGGTTTACTCTGCTTGAAGGGGAATATGGAAGAAAAAGGATAATGGAAGATTTCCAAAAGGGATAAACTCAAACCTCAGTAAATAAGGAAGGATCAGAAATATTGAAGATATAGTTCTACGAGAAAAAGGCAATGTGGCCGACTTTGGAAGACTATATAGTCAAAAATAGCTTTTACTAAATGCCAAACATGTTTTCGACGAGATGCTTATTCATTTTCGTAAAATCAACGATGCAGAGACTGAAAACAGGATCTGAAGATATGGATCGGCGAACCAGACCACAAAACAGGCTGCATCCTAAACGCGGCCAGGAACGTAGAGAAATCTAGGAAAAAATGATTTCCTTACTTGCCATAGGGGGTGGATAGACACACAGATAAGAGGAAAAGGAGAAAGAAAAACAGAGAAGAGAAAAACCCGAATCTCCAAGAAGATTAAGGTATGTCCAACTTGAAATTTTTTGAAATCATACTCGAAATTTTTGTCGGAAAGTACTAAGAAATAAAACGCCTAGTATATTGCCGTAAACCTTAGGGAACTTAGAATGTGGGTGCTTAGTCTTGCGACATAATTCGTAGAAGATTTCCTCTATCTCGTTCTATTGTTCCTTAACAGTTCATGCAGATCTTGCAAAACCGATCTAATTAGCAACTGAAAAACGATCGTCATGCATTCAAAGCAGAGCCGGTCCAAGAATATTTAAGACCAGAAGGAAAAAAATGTGGCCGAAACTATAATCACTGATGGTCGAACCCAGGAATTTAAGAAGGAGAGATACGTGAGCTTTGCCACTAGACTGAGAGAAAATATGCGGCCGAAACTTATTTATAAAATAAACGGCCGCAAGAAAATTTTCACTCGCTTGATGCCACGGCCGGCTCTGATTCAGATCATACTCAACTAGCTTCCTAAAGAAAGAAAGGATTAGACACACAAACGTCGTCTTAAAATCGACTCGTTCCTAGCAGTTTTTTTCTTAAAAAAATACTCATTCCAAGTCGTCAACCAGAAAACCTCCAAATATCACAATCCCATCATCGTCTTTAAATTGACCAGGATTTTCTATCATCAGAAGAAGAACGTACGCAACACATAAATTGATCGGAGCCTTCCTACTTCATAAAATATAGGATGGACTGGGTACATATATTATACTCGTATACTTCCATGCTTCAATTTTTTTTTTTTGCTGAGCATCAAGAAAATGTTCTGGACAAAGAAAACTCTTGTAGGGTTAGGCAAAAACACACTTAGGCAATGCATTGTCCTATCGAAATCGTCTAAAAGGAAACGTCTATTTAAGATTTTTCTAAACGCTAGCGACATAGCCAAACTGTCAAAAATATAGTCTCAAGAACTCTAAGACATCTCTTATCGCAACCACGTCTTTAAAAAATCTGTACCAACATCGGAATAATAGCACGACGGTTAGCCAAAGTCATGAGAACCCTTCAAGTTAAAAAAAAAAAAACAAATTTCGTATAAGACTCAATATTATACAAGAAAACTTCAAACATAGAAGCATTGCTCCCAATTTCCATTGAACCAAGTGAGTCAGGGAAAAGCATCAAAACATTTGCGACAAAAGCCAAATCGACGACACAAGTAGCAGCAAGCACAACAAGGGGAAAGCCTTCTCCTCACTCGTTGACTAGATCTACCGCTGGGTGACTGGTTCGTTCCGCTCAAGAAATGAATATGTCATGATAATTCCTCTCAAAACCTACGAAAACGTCTCACACAAATATCATAGGGAAATAACCTTCACAGAAACTCAATGAGCAACACAAAGCAACTTTCGCTAAAGATCAGAATTAAAGCGAAAATGTTTCTTGTAAATCCGCGGAAACATCGCAACTTTGACGTCTCCTGACTGTGAGGCGGAGCTTTGTTAGGAGACGTAAAAGTTGCGATGTTTCCGTGGATTTACGAGAAACATTTTCGCTTTGATTCTGATCGTTAGCAAAAGTTGTTTTGTGTTGCTCATTGAGTTTCTATTAAGGTTATTTCACTATGATATTTGTGTGAGACGTTTTCGTAGGTTTTGAGAGGAATTATCAGACGTTTTCGTAGGTTTTGTTATAGACATAACATGTTTTACAAATAAGTGTTTTAGACAATTTTTGTATAGCTAAAAACAAAGCCCTATGATTCGTCTTTCGAAGACAAATCAAAACCTTCTCTCTTGGTAGTACGATCTACAGATAAATCTTAATACCCTAGTTATGGTTTAAGAAAAAAACCTAAATAACTAAGCAAGCAATGACTCCAATCATGATGCAAGACAGACTCGATTCACAAAAACATAACATGTTAAAACTAAACCATATTTATTCAAAATTCTAAGCTGCGTACGAAATGTTCGGGAATAGCTCTCACCTTAGCAATAAGGAAAAATGGTGTTTATGAACTACAGCTGCTCAAATAGACTCCAAATCTAAAGTAGGGCGAAATTCTGAGTCAGAACGCCCTTCGAACGGTTGAATACAGGTCTGGTCAAAGTGTACGGAAAAGTCAACCCCCTAGTCAAAAGTTAACCCGGTCAACGCTTGACCAATAATTAATTTGAATTAACCGACCGGTTTATCCTAACCGAATCGAAATCAATTTAAACTGGGTCAACTCACTAGTTGACCGAGTCACTGAGTTGACCGAGTCACCAAACGAGTTACCGGCGACGGTCACCGGCTGGCGAGGAGGGACGGCGGCTTACCGGTGGCGGGCGGCGGAGACGATTCCTGGCGTTGGTGCGTGGACAACTCGCGCGTGGATGTCAATACTTGTGGGTGCTCGTGTGGGCTCGTCCGGGCTCCGATTGCAGTGTGGCCGGTGACTACGGCTTCGTCTCGACGAGAGGAACAAGATGGTGGACTTTCATGGGCGAAACTCTCGACGGTTAAGAAGTTATAGTTGATTTACTTAACGGAAGAAACTAAACTCAAATGCACTGCGGTTTCCGGCTGTTACCTTCTGGGGCGAACGGTGGAGACGAGGTTGACGTGGTCTCGGCATGTGGTGGCACTGACGACGAGCTCCGGTGGCTCAGCTGCAGAGGTTCCCCACTCTTCTTCTTCTTCTTCTCTCTCTCTCTCTGATGGTTTTAGAAACAAAAACTGATGGGATGGTAGTTATAGACAAAACAATGGGCCTTCGGAAATGTGTATGGGCTTTAGCGGGCTAACAAATTCTGAGACCGAAATTAGGTCGTTACATCTTGTTCCTCAACTTCACTATAATCTGAGAATTATAAGCTCCGTACATCTAGATTACAAGAAGAAGCTTAAAAGAGATAATGATGTTTTGTATGGCTTAGGGTAGATAGTACTTAAGGGAGGGTATTTATACCATAAACTTTCTCCTAATCTAAACCTTAAGACTTCTTAATGATTAGCCGTATGTTTTTCTCTAATCTACTTGTCCATCCACTTGACGCTAACCATTTTGTGTTTGGTTCGGTCAATACATCATAATCTTCACATCTGAACAAACCAAAATATGTAAGCTTGGTTTCATCACCAAAGCTTTGAATCTTTTTTCAGTTTCTCATATTCCTTTATTGAGATTCACCATTATTATAGGGGTTGAGATTCTGATATCCATTCGTATTTTGTTTAGGTTTATTCGGATTTTGCATTTTCGAGGCTAGAGATTTAATCTTCATTTAGATTTTTATAAATTTTGGTTTGAGTTCGGTTCGGATATTTGTAGGTTTGGTTCGGGTTCGAGTATCCATTTAAATTATGTAAGCAAATTCAAAAATCCCTATATACCTTAAAATCCTTAAAGTTCAAATATATTTGAATAATGTATGATAAATATCTAAAATTAATATCTAAATAGGTTCAATTTAGGTATTTGGACAGAGAACCAGTATGTGGTTATGGTATTTCTCATGTTTTAAATTTTTTTTTTTTTGATGAAATTTTAAATTTATTTATCATTGTAAAAGAATATATATACAAAATTCACATGGGTATGGAAAGAATGTTTAAAACTTTAAGTAACATGAAATCTGAACCATCTACAAAGCAACCCCTTCAACTTTGGCTTCAAGTAGCATTTGGTGGACATTATGCAATTTCGCATTGTCTTGTCGACCATACGAGCAAGCTGTTCCACCGGTTTTGCAATGTTGTTGTGCTTCCAATCATTTCTCTCTCTCCAAATGAAATAGATTGTAACTTGCAGGACTATTCTCAGCAGAATAAAGGTAAGACGATCATAGGTACCTGTCTGGAGGCGCAAGATAGTGATGTCCCAATCTGGGTATAAGGGCAGGAAAAAAAAAAGATGATCTCTAGTCTCATCTGGCTCACCACAATTAAGACAACCTTGCGGACTTCCCCACCTACTCGTACGATGACCGGTTGAAAACCTGTCTCGGAAAGCTAACCATGTGATAAATGCATAGCGAGAAACACATTGAGAGAACCAGACCAGTTTACTCCATGGCACCTTGTCCTTACAACTTCGAATCTGTTGCCAAACTTCAAATGTAACAAAACTATCACCATATGCATCTGGTCTCGACTTCCAACGAACTCCATCTGCTTCGTGCTTCAGCGTTAGAGGAAAATATTTTATTTTCTGCACAAGAGCAGCTATTTGTTGGTCCTGACAGACCCATAACCTCCATTCTCCATCGACCTAACACATCACAGATTCTTTCATTTCTTGCAATTCCCATTTCTGAGTTCCAAGAGCACACTAGTAAGCTCAATCAAACGACCTTTTGGAAACCAAATGTCTGTCCAAAATTTCACTGTCTGACCATTTCCAATACTCATTCTTAAGAACTGCTTTTCCAAGAAACAAAATCTCAACAATTTCCTCCAAACCCATGAGCCTAGACCCGTGTCTTTTACATCTCATAGGGTCTCCCCATAAAGCAGATATTGCTTAACCCAAGCTCCCTATAACGAGGAGGATTGAGTACATAGTCGTCGCCCAATGAGTTTTAAAATGAATACCGTGCTTACCTCCTGAACTCTGTGAATCCCAAGACAACCTGCATCATAGGGACATCACACCTCAGACCAAGAAACTTTGGTGCTAGATGTATTAGTTGGAGATCTGCTCCACTGAAACGCTGAACACATACTTTCTATCTCATCAATACAAGCTTGAGGAAGGCAGAAATCAGCACACAAGAAATATGATGCTAGCTATAACTGACTTTATCGACTATAGTCTTCCTGCAAAGTGTAGAACCTAAAATCAACACAAAGTATTTGATAGTGATCGGAGTTTGACATAGGGAAGAGAAATGATGTAGGCAACGATATCTTTAGAACACAATGATGTTAAATAGTTTCCAGTATATGAATATGGACTTTATTGATTAATAAGATCAAATACAATGGATTGAACTAGATTAAGTGATACAAACGAGATCGGTAAAGAAAGAATCTAAAAGTGGGAAGACAACAAGATCGGTGTAAGTGTATAGCTCTCTCTAGGGTTTTCAACGTGTTCTCTTATGTTTCCATTCCTCTTCCTTTATAGTAAGCTGACTACGAGACCTCTGTGGTAGCTCCGCGATCTCAGCTTCTTGTTGCACGATCTCGGCGACCTCGGCGACTCCTTCTCGAGCTCGTATTCTTGCTACGGGCTCAAGCCCTTTAAGGCCCATGCCTTTGATCGCGGCCCATTATGGTATTGACCAAAATTGGGTCCAACATTTGTCCCCCAGTCTTTTTGGTTTATTGGGAAACTGAAAAGGCGTGAAACTACCGTTACTTGGCGATGTCGCGATTCTCGGGGAATGGGATGCCACGCGCGTCGTCTTGATTTGACTTTTCGGCCATTTTAGGATCGTGTGGTCGAGATTGAAAGTTTGGGGCCGGTTAGATCCTTGCGTTCTCGGGAACCTTTTTTTATTAATTATATATTACATATTACTGAGCAGATCGTCTTCTTCGTCACTTCGATCCTTCTTCTTTCTTTTCCATCTTCTTCTTGGTTTTTTCTCTCTCTTTCGCGACACTTCTTCTTAATTCGGAACTATGGCTGCCGAAAAGTTTGGATAGCATCTCAAGACGATTCTTAAAGGGAAATACATCGACGCCATTTACGATCTCTAGGGAGTCAGTTACGCCGTAGAAAGCGAACTCTCCGAGGACGGTGAGACTCCGGAGAACGTGAGATCGGGGTATTTTGGAGCTTACGCGTCTCATTTCGAGGCTGGCGGCTTATCGTTTCCTCTTCATCGTTTCCTTCTCGAGGTGCTGGCGGAGATCAAGATGGCGTTTACCCATATGGCGCCTAAATTTTTCCGGTAGTTCTTGGGTTGCTGGGTCCGAGCTCAGGAAGATGGTCTCGAATTTGGTCTCAGGGAGTTAAAGAAATTATGTGCCATAAAGCGAAACAACGGCTTCCCTGGCACGATGATTCTTGCTCCTCGAGGTTGTCGTGTTATCATCGAAGGCATTCCTAATAAGGATGATCGATGGAGGGAGAAGTATTTTGTTTTTAAGATAAATCCAGCGTCGGTCGGAGACTTTGATTTCGAGAGGATTCCTCGGGAATGGTCCGACGACATTGGTGAGTCTCATTTCGTCTTGGTAAAGGATGTCTGTTGTTTTCTTCTCTTTTTTTTTTAAAAAAAGAGAATTTCTTTTATTTATAGAGCCTTTTGGGGATGCGCCTATGTCTCCCGAGCTTTGCAGGTTAATGGAGACTTTGCGTCGAGGTAGCTCTCGCTGGCTCTCCTTTACACCTGACCGAATTCAAGCCACCTACACTCTCCCACCGGGTGCGAATCGTGCTACTCTTGTCGCCTTGGTGGCTCCTGTTTGGCCCAAGAGAGGTCGGGGCACCAAAAGTAAGTGGCTATTACATTGCTCTTTTTTCTGGCATGATCTGGGGCGCTTCGTTGATATGATCCTACGTTTTTCGAGGTTTGCTTTGCTTTTAAGGGAAGAAGGATGAAGAGGTGTTGCTCGATCGTCCTGATCAGTCTTCTGAGGCCGGGTCATCATAGCGAGCTCGGAATGTTCATCGGGGGCGGGTCCTTAGACCGAGGTCGCAGGCTCAGTCTCATGGTCTTCTTGCTAGGCCAGTGTCGGTCGCTATTCCATCTGGTGGAACTCGCAAGGCACCGGATACTTTGGCGAGCTCTGCTGGTGATCGAGCTCTTAATGACGAGATCGATTCGTCGTCTCGTCAATCTCAACGTCGGGTTTTGGAGGAGATTAACTCTGTGGCTTTGGTATCGTCAAGCCCGAGACTTTCTCTGCCGTTGCGTGCTTCTGGTGAAGGTACTTCGCGGGTTAACCCCGGTGTCCTTCCTTCGTGCGTGCCCGAAGCTTTTTCGTGGTCGTTTGCGTATGACAGCGGGATCCCCATCCTTGAGAACCCCGAGTCCCTTGCAGCAATTTGGTGTAAGTTCAGAGCGGAAGGGTGCGAGCTCCCTTCTGTGGAGCACATGCGAGAGCGCGACGCCTATATTCGAATGGCAGTCGCAAATACCAAGGTACGTTGTCTTCGCTTGATTCTTTATGGACTGGGATGCTTAGTTTTGATGCTATCGTTTTGCTTAGGCTGTGGAGGCGAGCAATTATTATGCCGCTTTAATGGAGGGGCGATTGGCAAATTTTCCTAGTAAGGAAGAGATCGCGGGTCACCTTCTCACGATCCAACAGCTTCGGGGTGAGCTGGATACTGCTTGGGAGGCGGAGAGACAGCGCGAAGTGGATTTTGAGGAATTGAAGAAGAAGTTGGCGGCTGCTGAGGCAGAAAAGGTCGTTGCTCAGAGCGACCATAACTCGATGGAGGAGAAGTATAGGCGAGAGATCGAAGGTCGGGATAGAAAAGCTCGCAAAGATCTCCATCTAGCTCGTGTCTCTCTTGCGAAGGAGTACGAGGGGGTTTTGGTTGTAGTCAGGGGTAAGTTGGAGCAGAAGAGGAAAGAAACGGCCGCAGAGATTCTTTTGCAAGAGACGCTGATATATGGTGTTTTTGGCATCTTGTATATATGTTTTCTAATTGGTTTTCAAGTCTTTATCGAGTCTTCCTAGTCTATTTTGAGTCATTACAGGTCTGGAGTTGCATTGGATGAGAGATAAACCAGTTGGAGGAAAAGAAGAGAAAAATAGTGTAATTTGGAGTTTTTCACGCAGAGCAGTCGTGCGGAGCAGTTTGGCGTGCTTGTTCCAGCGACAAATTTTTTTATGGAAGTTTCCAAATATTTCAGGCTTTTACTTTGGGCTTCCCCCTTTTTCTCATGCAGCCGCCAGAGACGTGCAATATATATTTTCTTATTATTCTAGACATTCTACGTTACTTTTTAGAGAGTTTTTGGAGAGAGAAAACTTGTACTCTTGTTAAGGGAGAAGAATCTCTACATCCTTTGGAGAAGATTTCTAAACCCTCTTTGCTTTTTATTATTAATTCAGACATGTTTTCTTCATCTGTTATCTCTGTGATTTCCCTGTGCATGGCTGAGTAATCCACTTGCTTAGTCTAGGGTGTTAGGGTGTTAGATCCGTGAGTTAAACATAGATAAGTGAATCCCTTGATTGTCTTCATTCATAACTATTCTTAATGCTTGCATTAAACTGGCCGCTTAATATTAGATCCTAGGTTTAACCTATTCATTAACCGTATAATAGGTTGCTAGATCTATTATGAATGAGCATTGCATCCCTAGTCAGCGAGAGTAGATATTAGGGTGTATTGTGAACATATCAGACTTGATCTCTAAAGCTTGCTAGCGCGTCATGATCCAAACGAGAGTTTAGGCATCAAGACCGACTTGCAAAGGAATCAATACCACGAGAGTGGGTTGATTCAACCTGAGTGATCCGAGTTCTAGACTTACTCTTAATTGAACTTGAATAATTGTTTGGCTCACACTTGTTTAACACCCGATCAAACCACCCTAGGCTAGCATTCTTAATCATCTGAAAAACCTTAAATCAATCTCTTACTTTCTTGTTACGAAATCAACTTTAAAACCCCCATATTGTTTTCACTTGATATTGATCCTATAGAAATAAAGTGTAATCATTGGTCTCTGTGGATTCGATCCTAAAGTGCTACATCGACATACCATTCGATTGTGGTAGTGTGCACATTAGGTTAATTGGTGTGCGTATACACGTAATATCAATTTGGCGCCGTTGCCGGGGACCATCTTTTTACCTTTATTTTTCGGTTATTTATTTAGTCTATGACCTCTAACTTGCTCTATCCTATTTGTTGCAGCTAATTTTCCAGGTGCATGACCAGTAGACATACTCGGAGAAATCACAAGGAGAATTGGTTACACTTACAAACCAGGAGCTAGCAAGGTTAGAAAGAACAAATCGTCAACAACCAAGGCAATCGACACCACTACGGGTGATCACGCCAATCAGGATGATCTCACTGCTGCAATGGCACTCATGCAGCAGCAGATGCAACAGTTGCAGCAGACCATTCATGCGCAGGAACAAGCTGCTCAACAGCAGCAGGAACAGCAGCCACATACTGTTCCGATCGGGAGGAGAAACCTTCTGTGTAACATTCGTACTACGCGTTCTGCCGTTGTTCCCCCACCCTGCACCAGGCAGGACTTCGAGATCAAGTCTGCTTTGATCGGTCTAGTACAGAGAAAGGTGTTCTCTGGTCTCTCTACAGAAATTCCAATGGAGCATATTGAGAGCTTCGAAAAAGTCTGCAGTTTTACTCCCGCGAATGGTTTTCCACCAAACTACATCAAGTGCACGTTGTTCCCATTCTCTCTTGATGGAAGAGCTGCACGGTGGTTGAGCTCTCTCCCTACCGGCTCTCTCCCTACCGGCTCTCTCACTTCATGGGAACAGGTTTGATCAGCGTTCCTCAACCATTTCTACTCTAAGGCGAGAACAACTGCAATGAGGAACAAGATCACCTCCTTCAGACAGCTCACTGATGAGCCTTTCTGCGACGCATGGGAGCGCTTCAATGACTATCGCAAAGAATGTCCTCACCATGGATTTGATGATGACTACCTCTTGGAAATTTTCTATGATGGAGTTGACTGGGAATTTCAGAGTGCTATGAACTCTGCCAGCCATGGAGACTTCATGACTCAGACCACTGATGGAGCGTTAGAGCTGATTGAGGACATGGCTGCGACCTCAGCCAATAAGAATGAGGAGAGCGATCGCTCCAAGAAAGGGAGCAGTTTCGACACCCAGAAGATAGATGAGCTGACTGCTAAGGTTGATCAGCTACTGAAAAATAACAAAGGGCACGTCTTCAGCATGGAGCAAGCTACGGCCAGGCAGATTCAGAACCAAAACCAGCGATAACCGCAGAGCAATCGGCAAGCTGTTCCAGCTGCCGGGAATAGTCAACCAGATGAGCTGAAGGGTCTGGGTATGATGATGCAACAGCTGTTGCAGGGTATGCAGATTCATGGCAAGGTATTGAATCAGGTTTCTACAGACATCAACACTAGGATGGACAACATGTTCACCGAGCTGAATACAAAGTATGATACTGTGAGCAACCACATAAAGAGGATTGATGTTCAGGTGGCTCAAACAAATGAGAGTGTTAAGAGGCAGCAAGGTATGCTTCCTGGAAAGAGTGCGATGAATCCTAGGGTTGAGCATTGTAATGCAACAGAGCTGAGATGTGAGAAACCTAAGGGAAAAGAACCAGAGCAACTGTCTGCTGAGACTGCTCCAGGCGCATAACTAGGCGTAGAAGAGAGAACAGAGCAGCCTGCTAGCTCTGAAGTGACTGCTCCCGATGAACCTATTGAGATTCCACCAGTGCGAGTCTATGTTCCTAAGGTTCCATATCCAATCCCATCTTAACATCTGATGGATCCTATTAGTGCAGAGCAGCTGGCTGGGTTTACGAAGATGGTAAGAAGGCTTCCTGAAAAGATCTCATTTGAACATGCTTGGGAGATTCGGCCATTGCATATGTTCTTCAAACATTGCAGAGAAACTCGTGAGGAAATTAAGGCTCTCTTTACTGAAGCATTGACACCATCACTGAAGGTATTGCCTAAGGTTGGTGACCCTGGAAAGTTTGTTTTTCCTTGTTCCATTGCTAGAGTGGAATTCAAGGAAGCTCTTTGTGATTCTGGGTCTAGTGTGAACCTTGTCTCAAAAGCGATTGTAGACGAGTTGGGCATGGTTGATGTTGAGTCTTCTCTGGTGACTCTGGCTTTTGCAAACTCTTCCATGGCAGTCCTTTATGGCACAATTCGCAACCTTCCTGTCCAAGTTGGGAACTGTACTCTCCATACCGAATTTCAGGTTGTTGAGATGAGCAAGGATCATGAGATGCCTTTAATCTTTGGAAGGTCATTTATGGCTACAGTAGGAGCAGTCGTCGACATGCCTAATAAGAGAGTCTCCTTCTCCAACATCAACGAGAAGGTTTTCTACAAGGCTGTCTCAACCATATCACAAATCCGCTACGCCTCTTGCATCTCAGTGGTTAGTGGAGAACAACTGGAAATTGTTCCTAAGAAGGAACTTGGTAAAAAGAGTGAGATCAAAGAAGTCCTGGATGGAGATCCTCACACTGATACAAAGAAATTCAGTGGGAATGCAAATGTGAAAGAAAAAGTCGAGAAGAAAAGGGTCAAGGGTGACCCTAAAATGACTTTAATACCGCGGAAGTATGATGAGAAATCCATTGTGTATGAGGTAAAGTGCAAGGGTACCTCTAAACCTTTCTCTAAAGTCAGAGTAATTCTCACACATGAGCTGAGAGAGAAAGGAGAAGTTGTTGTGAAGGGGTTGCTGAGCAGAGTTCTGAAGCTGAACATGTCTGATTGTGGAGCTTGTTTTGGAACATGCCCTCATGCTCAACCCGACTAATCCATGTCACTAAGTCAAGCTAGTGACTTAAACCAAGCGCTTGGTGGGAGGCAACCCACTGGTAAGTGTAAATATAAGTTGGTTTTGATTTTGTTTACTTATTTTTCGTTTTAGTTTATTGAGTCTCAGGTCAAAAAGTAGAAAAATCAGAGATACTTCGAGAATTCTGGGTTGCAGCAACGGAACAACCTGCCTTCTGAAAAGAGTGGCTGTCCCAGGCGACCATCTGACGATGGAACACCCAGAATTTTCGTGGAGTGCCCGCTCCACTCAGGTAAGTATCTCACACAAAAAAATAAAATAAATAAATATTTATTCTTGTTTTCACCTTCTCTCTGATTTATTTTCACACTAGGGACGTTGTGAAGTAAGTCTGGGGGAGGGTTTTCGTCGTTTACTAACTCGTTTCTTTCTTTTGTTTTTCTTTTGAGTTAGTTTGAGTCAGTTTTTATGATCGAGTCAGTCAAAACTTTGTGGGAATTAAGACCTTATTCTGTGTTGATCACTAACCACTTCGTGCTTTAGTTATCTTATTCAGTGACCTTAGCGGTGGCGAAAGACACACATGTGGACCTGGAGCACCCTGACATATCTCACTTGATTCTCCAGAAGTTCTCAGCCGATCAGGTTACACTGGGTAGACTTAACTCCACCTAACTTGAACCTAATTTTGACTGAAATTCTTCTTGTTATGGGCATTAGATCAGGGAAACGGGAACACACTCAGGACTTCTTATCCTTTTTATCCATCTTGCTGATCCTGAGTGGCTAGCTCATCTTTAGCTAGTTCCCACCTTGCACCTTAGCAATTATTCCACCTTCATGCATTTGTTTTTCAGTGTCATATGTGCAGATATGTGCAAAAAGGTCGGAGAGGAAGGATCAACGCAGCCTCATACTCGTTACTGCTGCAGAAATTCAGTCAGAAAGGAGAACAAACAGATTAAGGGAACAACTGCTCCATAACCAATGAACTGCGCAAGAGCAGGCGTGGAGAATCAGAACCACCAGTGTCACTCAGAAACATCATGTATTACCTCCTTCTTCGTCACATCACTATATCAGTCTTCAAAAAAAAAAAAAAACGAAAATGAGGTGATGGAGAAGGGGAAGAAATCAAAGAAACATGAGCCACTGGGAAGGTCAAGCAAAAGAGTGGGTACCAAGTTGAAAGATTGGAGAGTAGACAGATGATCTGATCATCCAGATGGCTGATCCAAAACGGAGCAGTCGTTCCAGATAGAGCAAAAACGAGTAGAGGCTGTGGACATCAATGGATCTATCCTCTCTTGCCATTTTGTGTGATATCCTGCATCCTCTACAATGAAATGGTAGCCCCTGAACATTTTTAACACCACCATTAAATAGTCTGTTTAACACCTAGCCCGTCTACCCTGAATAGGGCATGTGATGAGAAGCTCACGCTACTCTTAAATGAATGTAGGGAGTTTTGTCTCGATAGTGTTGCTTTTTCAGGTTTGAGATGTAGAGTATGGAGCCGATTTTTGAACAGCAGTCAGTGGGGTTCCGGTAAGGGTGTGTTGTCCTAGTTTTACTGTTTATATGGTTCAGAGATTCATGGTTAAAGTATGGTTGCTGAGAATAGGAGAGTTCCCACACTTTCAAACTTTTCTCCATGTTCTTGATACTTGACTTTGTTTGAGGACAAACAAGGATCTAAGTCTGGGGGAATTGATATATGGTGTTTTTGGTATCTTGTATATATGTTTTCTAATTGGTTTTCAAGTCTTTATCGAGTCTTCCTAGTCCTTTTCGAGTCATTAAAGGTCTGAAGTTGCATTGGATGGAAGATAAACCAGTTTGAGGAAAAGAAGAGAAAAATAGTGCAATTTGGAGTTTTTCACGCAGAGCAGTCGTGCGGAGCAGTCTGGCGTGCCTATTCCAGCGACAGAGATTTTTAAGGAAGTTTCCAAATATTTCGGGATTTTACCTAGGGTTTCCCCCTTTTTCTCATGCAGCCGCCAGAGACCTGCAATATATATTGTCTTATTATTCTAGACATTCTACGTTACGTTTTAGAGAGATTTTGGAGAGAGAAAACTTGTACTCTTGTTAAGGGAGAAGAATCTCTACATCCTTTGGAGAAGATTTCTAAATTCTCTTTGCTTTTTATTATTAATTCAGACATGTTTTCTTCATCTTTTATCTCTGTGATTTCTCTGTCCATGGCTGAGTAAGCCACTTGCTTAGTATAGGGTGTTAGGGTGTTAGATCCGTGAGTTAAACATAGATAAGTGAATCCCTTGATTGTCTTCATTCATAACTATTCTTAAAGCTTGCATTAAACTGGCCGCTTAATGTTAGATCCTAGGTTTAACCTGTTCATTAACCATGTAATAGGTTGCTAGATCTGTTATGAATAAGCATTGCATCCCTAGTCAGCGAGAGTAGATATTAGGGTGTATTGTGAACATATCAGACTTGATCTCTAAAGATTTCTAGCGCGTCTTGATCCAAACGAGAGTTTAGGCATCAAGACCGACTTGCAAAGGAATCAATACCACGAGAGTGGGTTGATTCAACCTGAGTGATCCGAGTTCTAGACTTACTCTTAATTGAACTTAAATAATTGTTTAGCTCACACTTGTTTAACACCCGATCAAACCACCCTAGGCTAGCATTCTTAATCATCTGAAAAACCTTAAATCAATCTCTTACTTGCTTGTTACGAAGTCAACTTTAAAACCCCCATATTGTTTTAGCTTGATGAAATAAAGTGTAATCATTGGTCTCTGTGGATTCGATCCTAAAGTGCTACATCGACATACCATTCGATTGTGGTAGTGTGCACATTAGGTTAATTGGTGTGCGTATACACGTAATATCAGATGCGAGCTCGTATCGAGGCTTTGACTGAGTATAGTGAGGGCGGCTTCGAGCTCGAGGCGGAGTTGGAGCGCCTTAAAGACCTGGAGGTTTTGCTCGACGTCGATTACGGTCTTGCTTCGGTGTCGGGCACTTCTCTTGGTCGTCTTGATCTCCCCGAGATCTCCGGAGACTCGGTCAACCAAGATTGATGCGAGGGTTATTTCGATTTAGTTTGAAGTTTGCTATGTTTTATATGTATGTTTTTTTTTTGTTTTTGTTGTTGGAGAAACATATATATGTTTCCAACGGATTTATGGGATAATACCTTTTTAATCGTATGTTTCCGATTTGTTTTAAGCCTCATTGAGCTTGTTGTTTTACCCTTTGGAAGGCGTGAAACAGAGAATGATCAGAAATCTGTTCTCTGGGCCTTTATATGGCCTGATAGCAAGTTGGTAAATGGGCTATGCTTAGGAATTAGATGTTCAAAGTGATGAAAGAAAGCTAAAGACTGTTTGTTTGGTTGTTTGGGCTGCGCTCGGTGACGAGCTGCCTACGTACCCCTTTCGAGGGATCAAGCCTTATCGTAGTTCCATTTTTGACTGAGCTGTAGGTATCGATGGCCCCCCAGCTCGAAGCTTTGATCGGTATGATCGAGGTTCGGGTTTGCGTTATTTGTAGTATTTCTTTAAGTTGTAGGCGTTCCAAGGTCTCATTTCTGGGAGGCCTATTTTGACTTTTTCTAGCTCGTAGACTCCCGTTCGGATTTCTTTAGCTACTTTGTATGGTCCTTCCCATTTTGTTCCTAGCTTTCCTGCTCCTGGCTCTTTCATTCCATCGAACACTTTCCAGATTAATAGGTCACCTACGGATAAAGCACGGTTTCTTACGTTTGAATCATAATAACGTGCCGCGGCTTGTTGGTAATTTTTTACGCGTATTGCTGTTTCTTCGTGTCGTTCTTCGATCATATCCAGCTAGTGGATTAACAACTCTTCATTGAGTTCGGCGTCTTCTGGACATATTCCTCGTCGCTGACTCGGGACCTCAATTTCGGCTGGGATTACGGCCTCGATTCCATAAGATAGTGAAAACGGGGTTTCACCAGTTGCAGTGTGGGGGGTTGTTCTGTAGGCCCACAGGACACCATGCAGCTCTTCTCCCCACCTCTCCTTCTTGAGGTCGAGCCTTTTCTTGTGGTTGTTCATTATAGTCTTACTTGCGGCTTCGGCATGACCGTTGCATTTTGGGTATCGGGGGCTTGCGGCCTTAATCTTGATTTTCCATTTCATGTAAAACTCCTCGAACATTTTTGAAATGAATTGTGGTCCGTTGTCGGTTACTATTTCGTATGGTAGACCATGTCGACATATGATGTTTTTCCAATTGAAGCTGGTTACCGTCGTGGAAGTGACATTTGAGAATGCTTCGGCCTCGAACCACTTGGTGAAATAGTCGGTTAATACCAAGAGAAATCACAGGGCTGGTCAGGATGGTACTACCGGGCCTACCACATCCATGGACCATTTCATGAAAGGGTATGGTGAGGATATCGTGGACAGTTTTTGAGTAGGTTGATATATCATCGGCGCGTGCCTTTGGCATTTGTCGCATTTCAACGTGAATTGCTCGCTGTCATCGGCGATTGTTGGCCATAAGTAGCCTAGTTTCTTTATCCTGATTGCTAGGGAATGTCCCCCGGAGTGGCTTCCGCACGCTCCCCCTGAGTTTGTTTAAGGATTTTGAACGGGTCCTTAGGGGATACACCTAATATATAGGGCTCGTCTAGACTTCTTTTGTACAGTCTTTCCTCCATTATACAATAACGCGATCTCTGAGTTTTTATTTTTTGAGCTTTCCATCTCTCGGCGGGGAGCTCGCCGTCCTTTATATATTTAAATATCGGGATACTCCAATCAGGCCTGGCTTCTATCTCCGTCTTGAAGGCTTCGTGTGCCTCGTTGCTGGTTTCATGGACGGCCTCTTCAGGGATAGCTGCGGTAGTCGCTGTTCTTCTGGTCCAGACGCGGGATGTGCTTGAGGCCGATTGACTGTCGGGCTCGTCGCTGTTTTCGTTGTCGAGACCCTGGCTTTCTCTTCGTGCCCCACTTCGCGTAGTGATTACATCAACGCGCGGGGGATTGTTTTCCGGAAGATCGATTTCGTTACGTGGGAGACTTATGCTTGGTTTATCTATCCCTTCTACTGGTATTATTCTTTTCACCGCCGGATTGGAAGTTGAAGCGAGCGCGGCCAGCGCATCCGCTGATGTATTATCTCCCCTTGGGATTTTTGTTAGTTCGAACTTGTTGAACTGCTGAGCGATTTCTTGCAGGACTGAAAGGTATGCTTCCATTCTTTCGTTTTTTGCTTCGTATTCTCCGTGGAATTGGCTTGTGACTAATTGCGAGTCGCTGAAGGCACTGATTTCTCGGGCACCGACGCTTCTTGCGAGTCGTAGCCCCGCGATCAGGGATTCATATTCGGCTTCGTTGTTCGACGCGCTGAACCCTAGGCGATCATTTCTCCCGTCGGGGATTCGAGCTGTATTCTGATTCCGAATCCTTGTTTCGATGATGCCCCGTCGACATGTAATCTCCATTTAGTATTCGAGCTCGAGCTATATCCTCCTTTGGGACGAGTTTGATGACGAAATGTGCTAGTACTTGTGCTTTCGAGCTCGTTCGTGGTTTATATTCTATGTCATATTCGCTGAGCTCGATTGCCCATTTTGCGAGCCTGCCGGATTGGCTCGGACTATGGAGTATTGTCCGAAGGAGTTGTGACGTCATGACTATGATCGAATGAGACTGGAAATAGGGTCTCAGTTTTCTGGCGGCAGTTACTACCGCTAGTGCGAGTTTCTCCATTACGGATATCTGGTTTCGGCGTCAACTAGCGACCTACTCACAAAATATATTGGTTTATGTTCTCCATTTTCTTTGCGGATCAGGACTCCGCTCACCGCGTGTTCGTAGGTCGCGACGTATAGGAAGAGGGTTTCTCCTACGATCGGTTTAGACAACACAGGCGGTTCGCTGATGTATGCCTTGAGCTCTTTTAGGGCAGAATCGCATTCGATGCTCCATTCGAATTTCTTATTTACTTTCAACAATTTGTAGAAAGGAAGACATCTATCGGTCGATCTGGATATAAAACTGTTTAATGCAGCTATTTTCCCGGTGAGACGTTGTACTTCTCGGACCGATCTTGGGGGTAAGGTATTGACGAGTGCTGCAATCTGCTTTGGGTTGGCTTCGATTCCTCTTTCGGTTACCAAGTAGCCGAGGAACTCCCCAGAGGCTACTCCGAACGTACATTTGGTTGGGTTTAGTTTCATTCCGAATTTGTTGAGGATGTTGAAACATTCTTGTAACTGGGGAACATGGTTGCTTGCTTTCGATGACTTTACTAGCATGTCGTCTATGTAAATTTCCATTGTTTCCCCAAGTTACTTGGAGAACATTTTGTCTACTAATCTTTGGTAAGTGGCTCCGACATTCTTTAACCCGAATGGCATCACTTTATAGCAGTATGTTCCTCGCTCCGTAATGAAGCTCATTTTTTCCTGGTCTTCGGGATTCATGAGGATTTGATTATAGCCTGAGAATGCGTCCATGAAGGAGAGTAGTTCATGTCCGGCTGTGGCTTCAACTAGTCGGTCGATATGCGGTAATGGAAAGCTGTCTTTCGGGCATGCTTTGTTGAGGTCGGTGAAGTCGATACATACTCTCCATTTTCAGTTCTTGTTTTTAACCAAGACTGGGTTTGTGAGCCAGTCGGGGTATTGAACTTCGCGAATTGAGCCGATTTTTAGGAGCTTATCCACTTCGTCATTCACGGCTTTGGCCCGATCGGGACCTAACTTCCTTCGCTTCTGTTTGATGGGTTTAAATGTGGGATCGACGTTTAGGTCGTGGGAAGCTACATTGGTATCGATTCCTGGCATGTCTGCCGCGGACCATGCAAAAGTTTTGATATTTTGTTTGAGAAATGACAAGAGGTCGAGCCTTAACTCTGGAGGTAAACCGTTCCTGATGTTAACTATTTTTTCAGGGGAATTTTCGTCCAGAGGGACGGTACTGTATAGATCTTTGGCGGGATCTTTGACTGAGAGATCGCGTGCGAGTGGGATATTCTCCTCCATCTGTGGCATTTTTCGGAACTCGGACATGTAGCAGGCTCGAGCTTGTTTCTGGCTTCCGAGTATGGTCTTTTCTCCGATTGGAGACATAAACTTCACGTATTGGTGATAAACTGAGGGAATTGCCCTCATCTGGTATAACCAGGAGAGCCCTACAATGACATCAAAAGGCATGAGAAGGTCGACTACAGTGAATTATGTTTTTTGCTTTAGGTCGCTGACTTTCGTAGTTAATAACACGACCCCGAGTGAAAGGATCGACCTTCCTTCGAAACTGGCGAGGGGGTTCGCTTCCCGTCTGATCTTTGGGGCCGGTTGTTCGAGCGACCGTAGCGTTTCGTGTGAAATGACGTTAACAGCACTTCCGGTATCGACGATAATTTTCCAGAGGGCGACGCCTCCTACTTCTAACGCGATCACTAAGGCATCATCGTGGGGCATATCGAGTTTTACTGTTTCATGCTCGTGGAAAGTCAAGATTTCCCCTTTCTGTGGTGTATCCTCGAATGCGGTGATGGTGGGACTGTTAATCGTTCCCCGCGAGGTATGAGAGCGTTTATCGAAATTATCAACCTCTCTTGTCGTGATCGATTTGCCTGATCTGAGGAGTTTGAGATCGATAGATCCGATGCGATCAGGTTGGGCTTGGTTGGGATCTATAGTCGCGGTTAGGGAACTTAGATCGGTTTCTTAGCAAAGATGTTTTTCGTTTATCTTTCCCACAGTCGGCGCTAAAATGTAGAACCTAAAATCTACACAAAGTATTTGATAGTGATCTGGGTTTGATCTAGGGAAGACAAATGATGTAGGCAACGATATCTTTAGAACGCAACGATGTTAAATAGTTTCTAGTAGATGAAAATGAACATTATTGATGAATAAGATCAAATACAATGAATTAAACTAGATCGAGAGATACAAACGAGATCAGTAAAGAAAGAATCTAAAAGTGGGAAGACAACAAGATCGGTGTAAGTGTATAGCTTTCTCTACGGTTTCCAACGTCTCCTCTTCTTGTTGCACGATCTCCGCGACCGTGGCGACTCCTTCTCGAGCTCGTATTCTTGCTACGGGCTCCGGTCCTTAGGCCCATGCCTTTGATCGCGGCCCATTATGGTATTGACCAAAATTGGGTCCAACACAAAGGAAAGGGCATTGCTAGTCCAAGATAGAAACCAGTTCCTGATTTTTGTGATCAGCGGCTCATAATCATTCTTCCCCATTATCTTTGTAGTAAGAGGAAGTCCAAAGTATTTAATAGGCAAAGCTGAGATCAACAGACCACAAACTTCAGCTTCATTCTGAAGTTCTTGCTTCCCTCTACCCGCATCAAAGACAGTAGATTTAGCAACATTGATCCTCAATCCCGACATGTCAGCAAACTCTTCTAATACTGATAGAATACTTCTTTGGGATGCCGGCGTACCATTGGTAAAAACAACTATGTCATCAGCAAAACTCAGATGGACAACTGCATCTCCTTACAATGTGGGTGATAGCCAATATGACCAAGAGAAACTGCTCTATTCAGTAGCTTATAGTGGACATTACTGACAATAACGTATAAGTAAGGCGACAAGGAGCACCCCTGCCTTATGCCTCTGGAGCTTGAGAAAAATCCCTCCAACTCGCCATTAACTGAGACAGAAAAAGCTGTAGTATCAATACAACACATAATCCACGTAACAAACATGTCTGGGTAGTTCATTGCACGAAGAGTATCCTGATATGAATGACCAACTAATCGTGTCAAAAACTTTGGAAATGTCCAGTTTCACAGCAGACCTAGAAGAGACTAAGGTCTTTTGGTAGTCTTTGACGAGTTTAATGGCCAATAGAACATTTTCCAATAGTAGTCTTCCCTCAACAAATGCATATCGTGTTTAGTTCTAGAGTCTCTGGAAGAGTGGCCTTCAGATGCCGAGCAATAATTTTACATACTACCTTGTAAATGACATTGCAGCATGCAACTGGTTTTGAGTACTTTTGGACACTTCAGATATTTATTTTTAGTTATTTTAATTTATTTTGTAATATTTTTGAATATTAGATCTAAAAATAATATTTAATATATTTAAGTTCATAAATGTGATTGAAGTATTTTTGGACACCCGAAATATTTTGGTTTGGGTCAGGTTTGGATCCGGATCTTTTGGTAGCAAAATTTGGACACTCTCAGATATCATAGCAGTCTATATTAGAGTTTGGTATAACTTTTTTAGTCTGAGTCCGGTATGATTCTTTGGATTCATGTATTTTTCCCAGACCTAATTGATTTAGTCTCAAAGTCTTATGATCCTTGTCGCATCCTCTGCTGCTTCCTTTGGCAATTACATTGTTCTCTGTCTACAAATCCAGACTCTCATGATTTCTTGTTCTTTGTCTTGATAATCAACCGCAACTGTTATAAATATGGCCGGACTTTGTGGTTCTTTAGGTGATTCCTCTGCCACCAATACAGGCGGAGATAAATACATGAGGATCATCAACTTATGTGTCTCAAGTGAAGATTCTTGCTCCAAAAGTGCATGTTGATGCAATTTCACAATTAAGGTATGCATTTCTGTTAAATTTTCTACTTCTTCCCTATCTTTAATGAACCAGAAAACCCATATTCCATTATGTCCTTTGCAGCATTCATGTAACTACTTTTCAACCTGGAAACTTTTTGTAGCTACTCCACCTATACTAAACAGATTTGTTACAACTTTTGGTTAAATTTTTCGGACCGGAGAGCCATGACCTTATCATATGTCTGCCAGACTTCACTACTCTCTTCCTAGACTTCACCAGTCTTCTCATGTTTTCACTCAAACTTGTCTAGATTTCATCAATTTTCACCTGGACTCCACCCGTATTTCCACAGGCTTCACTAGACTATTGTTGGACATGGGCTTTGCTCCCAGCAAGGCCTATAAGATAATTGGCTCAACCCATTTAAAAAAAGGTCAAAAGAAACCCTAAACTTCATCTTTCTATAAATAAGGAGGTACCCTTTCCTTAGAAAGGATCTTTTTCTCCCATCTTATCTCACTTTCTAGGGAGATAAACACCTCAACACATGTTTTTATCTAGACTCTTGTGACCCCTTGTTGTTGAACAACGATTGGCTTGATCCCTACCAAAGGGTACGTAGGTATCCCTTCACCGGGTCCAGCCACAATCATTAAACCTTTTTTACTCTCCTTCCATCAAGTTCAAGCTCAGCATGAAGGCTTCTCCTAATCCCACCATCGAAATCTGTCCACTCCTACGACAACACCGATTTCGGTTCAAACAGTTGGTGCCCACCGTGGGCATGGGGAAGTATCTTCGAAATATTTGAACTTGGAGTCCGTTTATCGCCGCTTGACCGTTTGTCATCGCTTGACCGTTTGTCGTCGCTTGACTGTTTGTCGTTATTTGACCATTTGTCGTCACTTGTCCGTTTGTCGTCACTTTTTTTTCTCAAGAAAAATGAGTAAATGACAAATTACATTTTGTCACTTTTTACTCAAAAAAATGATGACAAAAAGATAAGTTGCATTTTGTCACTTTTACTCAAAAAAAACGAGTAAATGATAAGTTGCATTTTGTCACTGAAAAAATGACGACAAAAAGACAAGTTGCGTTTTGTCATTTTTACTCAGAAAAAAGAGTAAAAGACAATTGCATTTTTTCCACTAAAAAAAATGCCTACAAAAAGCCAAGTTGCATTTTGTCACTTTTATTCGAAAAAAAATTCTCGTAAATGACAAGTTGCATTTTGTGACTCAAAAAAAAGAGAATGGGACCTACCATACTTTATTTCCCTTGGCAATAAACCAAAATGAATTGGTTGGTGCATGTATCAGCATAAAATCATGAATTATTTTTTGGTTCACCTCCTACAGTAAACTTCTAGGTTTACCAACCAATAAAATTTTATTATTTTAAATTTGATATCTTTTAAAAAAAGAAACAAAATACTATCAAATTATATTATGTTTTTAAAATAAAAAGGTAAAAACTAAATAAAAAATATTAGTAGTTACAAAAAAAAAAGAATTTAAAAAAATTATATTTTTAACATCGTCAGCAAAACACTAAACCCTAAATCCTAAATCTTAAACCTTAAATCTTTGGGTAAACTCTAAACCCTTGGATAAATCCTAAATTCTTGGATAAATCCTAAATTCTAAATCAAAAACACTAAATACTAAAACACTAAACCCTAAACCCTAGATCCTAAATCCTAAACCCTTGAGTGTTTTAGTGTTTAGCGTTTTTGATTTAGAGTTTAAGATTTATCCAAGGGTTTAAGGTTTACCCAAATGTTTAGGATTTAGAATTTTGAGATTAGGATTTAGGGTTTAGTGTTTTGCTGACGAGTTAAAAAAAATATTTTTTTTCTAACTTCTATTATTATTAGTATTATTATTTTTAAAAAAATATAATATAACTTGACTATATTTTGTTTACTTTTTTAATATATATCGAATATCAAATAACATAATCGTATTTAGTCTTGGGGTGGACCCAATCACCGAGTACTTCAATTCGTCAAAGCTTGATCGGTTCAAGGATTGAGGCCCACACCGGACCCAATAGACTTCAGCCAACCCAACCCACGACGAATAAATGGAAACCTTTCTTACAGCTCATCTTTTGTCGTTCCCATCATGGGCGAAGATTTTTGACTCACCAACCCCTCAGCTCGTGATTCCGTTTCTGGCTAGAGTTTATCACGGGATTACGTTACCTCCAGTAATTCGATTACTCGGCGATCATCAGTTAATCACTTAATCTCGTCGCCTTATGCAAGACGATCACCGACAAGACGTCAGTGCTGTCGAGTAACTGACCGTCGCCGATTAAAAGTTTATGCCTACTAAAAGCACAAGCACAATGACGACTTCAATGTTATACACCAACTACGATCTCTGTCACCTCGTCTGTCTTGTCGCTCATCGTATAAGCTCGCCGACAGAGACACCACAAAGCCCACAAGATTTTGGCAAAGGCAGCGACCGAATCTGTCCCCGCTTTACAAAACCACTGAAACGAGTTGGAAAAGAATAAGATTTCATTTGGGATCGCAGAGCTCGCTCGACCAACAGTATCACGGTTTGATCTCTGCATTTGCATGATCACTTCCGTAGTTCTTTGCTCGACAATCAAGAACACGAGAAAACGAACTCTCGCAACTGAAGAACCGAGCTAAAGTCATAAATAACAACTCGTCAAGATTTATCTCTTCTTCGGCAGTCTGCTAGTTTGTCATCAACACCGTAACAGCATCGCTGTTCTCTTGAAACACAGCTTGGACGTTCAGCTCAAGCTCGAGCTCCATCAATTGGGTCAACTCCACAAGGCGTTTGCAAATCCAATGTTTACGTGATCTTATCGTCTTCTCAGACAGAAGCAATCACGGGATGATCTCAGTAGTCAAGCGCGCAGTTAACATGCTATTACAGCACTACTTGTCTGATCTTGCTGACCAAAAGCTTGCACCGACCAAAAACTCTTGCCGACTAAAAGCTGAAGCCGTTTAAGAATCAAGAGACTCGAGGTCATGCATGAACGACAACAATCAAGAGGCTTGAGCTCGAACACGCCCCTAAGTTCACTTGCGAGGAGACGAGACTCCTTGAACTTCGTTGAGATTCAAGCCATCATGGTATTGCCGACCTAAAGCCCTCCAACACGGTCCTGCTTCTTCGAGCGAGATCTCCGATCACTACAAGAAAACAGCGACATACTGACAGAAAAAAACGTCGGTATGTCGTCGGAATAACGTTATTCCGACGACATACCGACGAAACAAGTCCTCGGAAATAACTCCTCGGAATTTCTTCTTTCCTCGGAAATCCCTCGGAATTTTTCGACGGAATTCCGAGGAAACAAATTTCCGAGGACATTCCGAGGACCACTAGTTCGTCGGAAAGCTCCTCGGAATATACCGAGGGAGAACGTCGTCGGGATATTTCCTCGGAACTTCGTCGATCGATGTGTTTTTGGACATATATCCATCGATCGATCCGTTTATAAAAAAACGTTCGGAATATTCCGAGGAACATGTCCCTCGGTATAAACGGATCGATCGATGGATATATGTCCAAAAACGCATCGATCGATCGAGTATATCAAGTGTTCCTCGGAATTTTCTCGGTATTTCATTTCCTGTAAAAAATAAAATTTTTAAAATTTAAATTCGAAAATATAAAATTAAAATTAAAATTGAAATCATATTAATTAATATTCGAAGTTTCACAAATAAAAATAAAACATTCTGAGTTTTTGGAAAAAAAAAAAAACTACGGGTCTGGCACGTCCGGGAACACCTCGTTCGGGTACATCCTCTGCATCATCTCCATCATTTGCTGATTAGCCCTCCTCTGTGCCTCATAGCCCGCCTGTTGAGCCGCCATCTGGGTCTCCAACAAAGATATGCGATCATCCTTACCATGTTTGACCCCATACCACCACGACCACGACGCTGTCGAGGCCGGGTCTGATCATCATGAGACCTGTAAATTAAAAAAAAATATATTTAATAAATATAGAAATATATAAATTATTTTTTTTTTATAAAAAAAATCCCAAATAATAGTTTTTAATCATTCTAAAAAGATTTATAGATATTAAAAATGTTTAATAAATATATAAAAATAGTTCTAATAAACAAAAAATAGTTTTAATAAATAAAAAATTTATATAATATAAATATATATATATTTTTTTTTAAAAAAAATCCCAAATAATAGTTTTTAATCACAAAAAAAGTTTTATAGATATTAAAAATGTTTTGTAAAATCCAAAAAATCGAATTTATATACAAATTTTTTTTTGTAAAATCCAAAAAATCGAATTTATATACAAAAATCGTTTTGTAAAATACAAAAATCGATTTTATATACAAAAATCGATTTTATAAATACAAAAAAAAATAAAAAAATTATAAAAAAATTCTAAATCAATTCAACAAAACAAATTATTCAACCAAATCACAATTCTAAACCTATTATACAACCAAATCACAATCCTAACCAATCACCCTAACAAAAATCTATCAAAACTACACAAAACCTAACAAATAGAACCTAAGAGAGTGGGATAGGGTCCTTACATGATTTGTGTAAGAGAAGGGGGAGATCGCCGGAGATATCGTCAGAATTCAGGGGGAAATCGCCGGAGAGGAGAGAGAAGTCACGCAGAGGAAGAAGAGAGAAATGCGGAAGAAGAAGCGGCTCGTGGTTATAAAACCTAGGGTCCGACGGATACTATCCGTCGGAATTCCGTCGGAATTCTAATTTCAATTTTCGCGAAATATTTGCCCGGTAAAATGAAAATATTCCGAGGAAATACCGAGGAACTAGTGTTTGGGGTTTCAAAACATCAATTTTTTTTGCCGTATTTTATTTCTTATACAATTGTAATGCATACCATTGAGGATTCTTTGTATAGATGAGCATAAACCATGAAATAACAAATTTCAAAACGAATTGAAAGTATTCCCTTTACCGTTCATTAAAGTATATAAGTGTTTCTCTTATGTTGTGGGATTTCATTCATACAATCGGAAAAATGTTTATTATAGGGTAAGGAACAAATTTTTGACTTCATAATGAACGTAAGACACTTAATAAGGGTTATATAGGTGTTATTCAGACCGCAAAACGTTGTTTTCGGTTTAAAAACCCTATTTCCTCAGAATATTCCGAAGAAATACCGAGGAACTAGTGTTTGGGGTTTCAAAACATCAATTTTTTTTGCCGTATTTCATTTCTTATACAATTGTAATGCATACCATTGAGGATTCTTTGTATAGATGAGCATAAACCATGAAATAACAAATTTCAAAACGAATTGAAAGTATTCCCTTTACCGTTCATTAAAGTGTATAAGTGTTTCTCTTATGTTGTGGGATTTCGTTCATACAATCGGAAAAGTGTTTATTATAGGGTAAGGAACAAATTTTTGACTTCATAATGAACGTAAGACACTTAATAAGGGTTATATAGGTGTTATTCAAACCGCAAAACGTTGTTTTCGGTTTAAAAACCCTATTTCCTCGGAATTTCCTCGGAATATTCTGAGGAAATACCGAGGACCTAGTGTTTGGGGTTTCAAAACATCAATTTTTTTTTGCCGTATTTCATTTCTTATACAATTGTAATGCATACCATTGAGGATTCTTTGTATAGATGAGCATAAACCATGAAATAACAAATTTCAAAACGAATTGAAAGTATTCCCTTTACCGTTCATTAAAGTGTATAAGTGTTTCTCTTATGTTGTGGGATTTCGTTCATACAATCGGAAAAGTGTTTATTATAGGGTAGAGAACAAATTTTTGACTTCATAATGAACGTAAGACACTTAATAAGGGTTATATAGGTGTTATTAAAACCGCAAAACGTTGTTTTCGGTTTAAAAACCCTATTTCCTCGGAATATTCCGAGGAAATACCGAGGAACTAGTGTTTGGGGTTTCAAAACATCAATTTTTTTTGCCGTATTTCATTTCTTATACAATTGTAATGCATACCATTGAGGATTCTTTGTATAGATGAGCATAAACCATGAAATAACAAATTTCAAAACGAATTGAAAGTATTCCCTTTACCGTTCATTAAAGTGTATAAGTGTTTCTCTTATGTTGTGGGATTTCGTTCATACAATCGGAAAAGTGTTTATTATAGGGTAAGGAACAAATTTTTGACTTCATAATGAACGTAAGACACTTAATAAGGGTTATATAGGTGTTATTCAAACCGCAAAACGTTGTTTTCGGTTTAAAAACCCTATTTCCTCGGAATATTCCGAGGAAATTCCGAGGAAACCCTTTTCTTCCTCGGAATTCCGTCGGAATATTCCGAGGAAATACCGAGGAACTAGTGTTTGGGGTTTCAAAACATCATTTTTTTTATAAACGGATCGATCGATGGATATATGTTCAAAAACGCATCGATCGATCAAGTATATCAAATGTTCCTCGGAATATTCTGAGGCTTTTCCGAGGAAACAGGGTTTGGGGTAGCAAAGTGATCGATCGATCCCAAAATGGATCGATCGATCACTAAGATGGACCAAAGCGTAACAATGTGATCGATCGATTAGATTATCCCATCGATCGATGTGGATATCCAATAGATCGAATGAACAAAATCTCGAACGTTTTTTTATAAACGGATCGATCGATGAATATATGTCCAAAAACGCATCGATCGATCACTAAGATGGACCAAAGCGTAACAATGTGATCGATCGATTAGATTATCCGATCGATCGATGTGGATATCCAATAGATCGAATGAACAAAATCTCGAACGTTTTTTTATAAATGGATCGATCGATTGATATATGTTCAAAAACACATCGATCGATCGAGTATATCAAGTGTTCCTCGGAATTTCCTCGGTATTTCTTTAAAAAAAAAAAAATCAATTGTAGTCTGTTTCCGAGTCATCATCGTCGGAATTTCCTCGGAATTTTGTAAAATCCCCCAACGGCTCTCCAACGGCTATAATATTTCCTCGGAATTCATCGGTTTTTTCCGAAGAACACATTTTTCCTCGGTATTTCATAAGAATATTCCGACGGATTGATATTTCCTCGGAATTCCGTCGGTATATTCCGAGGAAATTCTGAGGAAACCAAATTTTGGGTTTCCTCGGAATATCCTCGGAAATTCCTCGGGAAATTCCGAGGATTTCATTTTCCGTCGGAATGTCCATCAGAATACCGCTGTTTTCTTGTAGTGGATGAGCATGGCGTAACCGGCACAAGCTCCGCAAGAACTCAGAGTTAAAATTGCAAAAACACAAAAGACTATAAAAACTAACTCTTCTTATTAGATTTAAACTCTCTCAAAACTAAATCAATATGTTTATCTTGATGTTGCATCTCTCCATGAAAACTATTTATATAGAACTAAGCTACTCATTAACTTAATAGTAATATGGAAACATAAATCCTAAGTTCGATATGTTTTCTTTTTTTTCTTAATCCATCAAACGTCACTTTAATGAGTTAACTTGCTCTTCAAGTTAATTGGAATTATCCAACATTCTCCCCCTTAATTCCAACTTGAATCTCACGTATGTTGATCTTCTGAACTCCGATGAACTTGCACATTTCTTTGAACTTGATACTCGCCAATGGCTTAGTGAGTATGTCTTCCTTCCGCTCCACTCTAGGTACGTGTTTAACTTCGATCAAGTCGAACTCCACACATTCCCGAATGAAGTGGTACTTCGAGAGTATGTGTTTGCTTGGTGAGGGCAATTGCTGACTTGTTGTCAATCTTCAACACACACTTCTTGTCTTATTTGTTCATGATCTCGACCATTAACCATATTGTTTGTTTTTCGGCTTCTGTAGCTGCCATGTACTCCGCCTCACAGGAAGAGAATGCCACTGTGGGTTGCTTGCATGATGTCAACGTGATCGGCGATGTTCCTAGGTAGAACATAAACCCTGTTGTGCTTCTTCCATCATCAACGTCTATGTTATGGCTGCTGTCACTGTAACCTGTAATCTCCATTGTTCCACTCCGTTTGAAGAAGAGACCATACTCAGTGGTGTCCTTTATATATCACAACAGATGCTTCACGGCTTGCTCATGGCTCTCTCTTGGACTTTGCATATATCTACTCAATACACCAACCAAAAACGCCAAGTCCGGTCGTAAATGAAGAAGATACCTTAAGCATCCTATGGTGCTTTGATACGATGTTGCATCAATCCCAGGCTCCTCCACTGCCTTTGATATTTTCAAACTTGTATGCATCGGAACGTGAGTATAGTTACATGACTCCATCTTCGTCTTGACAAGTATACCTTGCGCGTATCCTCCTAGCTTGATTTGAATGCCATCAGCTCCTTGCGTTACTTCTATTCCAAGATAGTATGTAAGCTTCCCGAGATCTGACATCTCAAATCTTCTTGACATATCATCTTTGAATTGCTTGATAACGTTGAGCGAAGTCCCTGTTACAAACAAGTCATCGACGTATATAACTATGATCAGAAGCTCCCCCTTCTCTTTCTTTTGATATACCGCACTTCGTGAACTCCATCTCCTTGAGAACACGGTCGAGTTTGATGTTCCAAGCTCTCGGAGCTTGACGTAAACCGTATAGAGCTTTACTGAGTTTGTATACGTGGTTCTCTTTACCTTTATTTTCAAAACCTTCTGGCTGAGTTATGTATACATCCTCGTTTAATTCTCCATTTAAATCTTTACATCCAAGTGATGGATCACCCATCCATTGGTCGCTGCCAAAGCTAAGAGTAGTCGTATCGTCTCTATCCGAGCGACTGGTGCAAATACTTCGTCAAAGTATATGCCTTGTTGTTGCACGTAACCTTTTGCGACTAGTCTTGCTTTGTATTTGATCACCATTCCACCTGCATTCCTCTTGATCTTGTAAACCCATTTTAAACCTATCGGTTTCACACCTGCTGGCTTCTTGACGAGCTTCCAGGTCTTGTTTTTTTTATGATAGATTCGATCTCTGCCTTCATTGCATCGATCCAAGCTTGTATCACTACAGCTTCGATGTAACTTTCTGGTTTACCATCTATGATGAGCAAGAGTCGGCCACCTTCAACTTCAGCGAGTAGGATGTAATCATCGAACCGGTTTGGTTTTCTTATGTTACGGCCATATCTCGATCTTACATGCTGGTCTTGGTTTGCTTCGTTGTTCTCTGCTACTTGCTCTTGTTCACCTGCGTCTACAGCTTCTTCTTCTTCGTTATTTTTTTGCTCTTCGTGGTGTTGGTGATCTTGATGCTCATCAATATCTCCTTCTCCTGTAACATTGATATGATGAAGCTTGAATGGTCCTGGTTCTTCATCCACGTTTGTTGATAGTGTAGACCAATCCCAACTTTTCTTCTCGTCAAAGATTACATCTCTACTAACAACTACCTTCTTCGCGACCGGATTTTAGAGCCTGTAAGCTTTTGAGCCGGGCTCTGTGCCTAAGTTGATCACCATCCTTGATCAATCATCCAGCTTCTTGAGATGAGGACCGTTGAGTTTTACGAAAGCTACACATCCAAAGACCCTTAGATGCTTAATGTTCGGTTTCTTAACATACAAGCCTTCGTATGGAGTCTTGATTTCCAAGGCCTTTGTAGCAATGCGGTTTATGAGATACGTTGAATGATGTACTGCTTCTCCCCATAGCTGATTAGGAATCTTCATTGCTTTCATTAAGATTCTAGCCATCTCCATTGGTGTTTTATTTCTTCTATCGACCACACTGTTTTGTTGTGGTGTATACGGTGCAGTGAGATGTCTAGTTACACCGTTTTCTTCACAAAAACGAATGAAATCAGAAGATTTGAACTCTCCTCCTCTATCGGTGCGAAAAGTCTTGAGTTTTAGCTTTGTTTGATTCTCCACGTACTCCTTGAAATTTTTGAACCGATCGAACGCTTCACTCTTCTCTCTTAGCAGAATCGTCCACATATATCTTGAGTAATCATCAATTAAGACGAATACATATCTATTGTTTGCTGGTGTTGGTGGTGATATTGGACCGCACAAGTCACCATGTAAAAGCTCCAATGCGTGTGATGCTCGATGCTTTGCTTTAGGCGGGAAAGACTTCCAAGTTTTCTTCCCAACTAAGCAGGAACTGCAAACGTCTTTCACATGTATCACCTGAGGCATCCCTACTACCATCTCCTTGTCTACCATATTCTTTATGACTCCAAAGTTCACATGTCCTAGCCGCGCATGCCACGTCCATGTAACATCAGTTTCTTGTATTTGAAGACACTTCGGATATTCAACCTCCGTTGGCGTCTTGTACAATCGGTTTGGTGAGCCTTAGACTTGTACCAATAGACTTCCACGGGGATCTTTCAGCATCAGTAAGTCTTCTCTCATATTAATCTCACAACCCATCTCGGTTTCTTGGCCAAAACTTATGATGTTGTGTTTAAGCCTTGGGATGTAGTAGATATCTTTGACTGCTCTTCTCTCTCCTATTTTTACGATGAACGTAATCGAACCTTTTCCAACAATCTCGATGTTTGATCCATCACCGAATTTGACTTTACCTCTCACACTTTCGTCTAGTTTTGAGAAGAACTCTCTCTTGCCTGTCATATGGTTACTTACACCATTGTCAAGATACCATATACTCATATTTTCATCACACTCGTCAAATATTTTAGGAAAAACTATTTCTTCATTGAGGAACACAACTTCGTTCATATATAATGCATCTGCCTCTTGTGTCTCCGTTAGATTTGTTTCTTCTCTCGATCGTGTAGGACAATATGACCCAAAGTGTCCCATCTTGTCGCATCTCCAGCATTTAACCTTAGAGTAGTCCTTCTTGGTCTTGTCTGAAGCTTCTCCTCCTTTGTTATGACCATCAGAACCATTAGACCTTCCTCGTCATCTTCCTCTTCCACCATAACCTCTACCTTTGCCTCTTCCTCGCGAGTTGTTATGGGTTCCACGACCTTGCGTATCATTCTTTACAAACATTAGCCTTGATTGATCTTCATCTTGAGTTTCTTCTTTTATGCGTTCTTCGAAAGCCTTCAATCTACCAACAATGTCTTCGAATCCCGTTGAATTTAGATCCAACACTTGTTCTAACGGAGCTACGATGTGAATGAACTTTGTTCTTAGAAGTCCCTTCAAATACTTCTTTACCATCTTCGATTCTTCCATTATCTCTCCTAACGCGGCTGCTCTTGATGCTAGGCCTGAAAGTTTTCATGCGTAATCATCCATCGAACTCAGACATCAAAGTCTGTAACCTCGCTTCTCTCACACGATCAGTACCTAAGTTTCAGGATTTGATAGCTTCCCAAATCTTCTTCGATGTATCATGTTCACCTATCTGAAGTATTAGCGCCTACGGGACAGATTGAAAGATTAGAGCAATCTCAATATTGTTCTTCTTTGCATCATCACTCCATGGATCAATCATATCCCAAACTTCGTATAAATGAAGCATCACTTTCTTTCGCATCGACCATACGGTGTAGTTGGTTGATGATAGCATCGGACATCATATGTCCTTCTTCATCTCAAGACCTTTATCATGTGCTTGAGAATTGTTATTGTCTCCCATCTGTTGGAATTTATTTGATCCATGTTTAACTCTATATTGTTTGATTAGTACGATATTGTCCACTTTGGGCCTTAGGCAATCCCGCTTGGTTTTACTTTTGGTTTCTTTCCCAAAAGGCCTCATACTAATTAGAGTTGGACATCTCTTTATATATTAGACACTCCTTGTCTAATTCTCCAATGTGGGACTTAGTTTTCCACCTCAAACTAAGGACCACATTTATCTCGTGTCCCACAACTGACTTCCAGAATCTTTTGACTTGATCTCTGTCACACACACCTCCCATTCCTAACTCGAAGGGTATTTTGGTCTTCTTGCAGATTTTTCGTCAACCTGGCTCTGATACTAATTAAAATTGCAAGAACACAAAAGACTATAAGAACTAAATCTTCTTATTAGATTTAGAAATTCTCTCAAAACTAAATCAATGTGTTCCTCTTGATGTTACATCTTTCCATGAGGACTCTTTATATAGTACTAAGCTACTCCTTAACCTAATATTAATATGGAAACATAAATCCTAAGCTCGATATGTTTTCTTTTTTTCTTTTACCCATCAAACTTCACTCTAATGAGTTAACTTGCTCCTCAAGTTAATTGGAATTATCCAACAAGAGTCTCGTTCATGTGCCTCCGTTCAAAGTTCATCTCATCTCTCTCTTTGTTGTGACTATGACGACATAAATCATTCGAGCTCTCCACCAAGACAAGAAATAATGTTTCTCTAACTTGCAGATATGCCTTGATCAACATCCATCACTCGTTATGGTTTAACACATGCCGGAAAACGAAAGACTATCATAGCCTAGTCTCATCATCTTGTCGGACAAAGCTCCAGCTCGTCAAAACTGAGCTCATCATCTCGCCACTTGGCACGCGATCTCTGTCTCCAGCACGATCTCTCATTTAAGACTCAATCACCTTCTCGGACATGGAGAAGAAGACTCATCTCGCTTACTCTTGCAACTCTTTGTCGATCACAAGCTCATGACTTTGATCACGGTTCACACAATCAATCACTCGCAATTCTACCGACAAAAAAAAGCTTAAGAAGAAAGGAGTTCGAGCTCATCCTCTTTCCTCGCAAGCAACAAGATGACGAACAGTTTTTAAAAGAAAAGAGAGAGACAACGAGTGTTAAAATGAAATGAAGCTAGGGCCTTGAAAGAAAAAGCAAAAAGCTAAAACCCAACAAGCCCAATACTGTGAAGAAACGATTAGTTTTACGTGGAGGTCAAGACATTTTGCTCGGCCTTTTCACTTCATTACTTTTGCTAGGCCAGAGGCTTTTGGCCGGCTCATGGTGCAGTTTCTCGCCGAGGGCTCATCACCATTGCCGAGTAACAGAGGCGAGGTTCTGGTATGATTTTGTCTCTCAACTTCATTGGATTTGGACTTTTGTCTAGGTATTATGCTAAGGCACTAGGTATTACGCTAAGGCACAAGTACAACTTACCTTTCCAAGGAAGGAGTTTACAAACTTGCTTTTTACTAGGCACAAGTTAGTCATGAACTCATCTTTTATTAGGAATGAGTTGAGTAAACTCGTTTTTAACTAGACATGGGTTTACATTCAATTCACCTTTTTCTGGACAGGAGTTACCGTCAAGTCGCCTTTTATCAAGCACGAGTTTAGTAAACTCTTCTTTCACTAGGCATGGGTTACTCGCAAAGCTATAGTTTTTAGGCATGAGCTCGATTAACTCGCCTTTCACTAGGCACGAGTTATTCACTGAAGTACGACTCCTAGGCACGAGTTATTCGCCGAGCTACGGTCTAGGCATGAGTTACAGTCGACTCACCTAGTAAGAGTACAACTCACCTAGGTCGTCAAAGTATAAAAGCGCTGAGTCCATTGTCTTATAAAACTTTTCATAAAATTCGCAGATATCAATTTCATCTCTCTCAACGAACTGGGGGCTTACTGTTGGACATGGGCTTTGCCTCCAACAAGGTCTATAAGATAATGGGATCAGCCCATCTAAAAGGAGGTCACTAGGACATCCTAAACTTTATCCTTCTATAAATAAGGAGGCACCCCCTCCTTAGAAATGATCCTTTTTCTCCCATCTTCTCTCACTTTCTAAAGAGAGAACACTTTCTACAGAGAGAAACACATCAACACATGCTTTTAACTAGGCACTTGTGACCCTTTGTTGTAGAACTACGATTGGCTTGATCCCTACCAAAGGGTAGTAGACATCCCTTCACCGGATCCAGCCACAATCATTAAACCTCTTTTACTCTCACTCCATCACGTTCAAGCTCAGCATGAAGGCTTCTCCTAATCCCACCATGGAAATCTGTCCACTCCTAGCACAGCACCGATTTCGGTACAAACAACTACTTTACACTGAGCCAATAACACTTACTTTGATATTTTAAAGCTTTCCCTTTATTTTTTTCCTGGAACTTGTGACTCTACTACACCATTCCATAAGTTTTCCAGGTAAATCTCCACACTAAAACTTGATTTTCTATCTTCAAGCTTTACAGAAACTAACTCTACCCTTTCAATTTATTCCTGAAAGATCAACAACAAGCCAATGGAGTTACTTGGGATTGCTCATTCATTCAGTGAGCAGTCAGAAGTTCACATTGATGATGCAACTCTTGACCCGGTAAGCGTTCATCCAAGAACTCTCCTTGTTTACCCTTAGCATTTTTCTGTTTTTAGGTAGCTTCTCCTTTTCATGTTTCAAAGAGAGATCTACATTATGTTTCAGTCACTTCAGAAAGAAACCCCGTGACCGCTTCTTTCTCATATAAGTCTACTCCATTTCTTGAGTTTGTACAACTTTAAATGCAAACTTCCAATAGAGTTTTCCCTTGAATCAAATTCATGCTGAAAGTCACCTTTCTTGAGTTCTTCTTTTTTTAGCTCTTTCACCAGATTTCATAGCTCCTTTGCTAGACTTAACAACTCATTTGCAAGATTAACAACTCCTTTGCTAGACTTCACTGCTCATATGCTAGATTTCACTGCTCCTTTGCTAGACTTTGCAGTTCCTTTACTAGACTTTGCAGCTCCTTTACTAGACTTCACTTCATTTTACTCACCTTCTTCTCCCTTGGCACCTTCACTTCAGCCTTAGTGACTGAACACTTGAAGGTAATAGAACCCTTTGTGATAATTTTCCTGATATCACCTCCTCATGTCTTTGTAAACTGAAACAAGAGGTTGCCTCCTCTGAACTTGAAACCCAACTTCTGTAGGACTCCATATGAAATCAGATTTGTACTCACCACAGATATGTATCTTACGTTACTGAGTATGACCTAATAAACCATACTGATTCTTAATTCTGATTTTCCCTATCCCCTTGACTTTACTTTGAGTGATGTTGTCCATTTTGACTTTTCCACCATCAGTCTCTTTAAAGTCAAAAAACACTTTCATGTCATGTGTAATATGGAATGAACACCCAAAATCTATAATACACTCTTACTTAGCATCTTGCCCACTAGTTGTTACTACTAGAAGTTCTTTAAATTGTGATACAACATTCACATCATCTCTATGTCTTCTTTCATGACACTCCCTTCCAATGCCATTTATCTCCACAAATAAAACAACCTTTGTTGTTCTTATCAAACGAAGGCTTTGGCTGAAGCTTCTGCTTATAGATCTTCCCTTCCAATGTCTTGAGCTTCCATTTCCACTATTTGACCTCTTATTTTCTCTTCCACGTGAATTAACATACAAACCCTTTAAGGTTTGCCTACTTCCATTGAGTACTGCTTAAGTTAATTTTTTAGACTAATCTGAAGTGAGAAATTCATTTACCGTCTCTTTTCCAGTTTCATACTGGATAGTGTGAACCAATGGTTCATAAGCTGATGGAAGCCCTGGAAAGAGTTGAATTGCCCGGTCTTCATCCGAGATAGTGACCTTGAGACTTTCTAAGTCTGCAATTAGCTTCAGAATTTTTTTCACATTTTCTTTTATTGTCTTTTCTTCTTCCGTGTTGTATCAAGAGAAATTTTCTTCAAGTAGATTATATTCAGAAGCGACTTGGTTTGGTAAATCCTTTCAAGTGTATTCCACATCTCAAAAACACTTGTTTCATGCATGATTCTTTCAGAATATAATCACTTATGGATATTCCAACAAGCTTCTTACTCTGAGATCCTTGTCAGCATTCTTTTAATCAACCTTTGCAGCTGATCCTTCTTCTTCCTTTCCAGATTATATCAAGATTGTAAAATCTTTCTTAAGAGGTGAAAGCGAGCCTTGAATCTCCAACTGACCCATCATCTTGTATTTTCAAATCCCAAAGTCACATAACTATCAACTTTTCCTTCTTAAATCTTTCTAGATTTGATTTTATGGTTGACTATTGTATTTAATCTTCAGGCACCAAATTTCAAATACACTCAAGAACTCTCCAACTCTTCCTAAGTTTGAGCTGCAGACCACAACCATCAACACAACAAACAATACCACCCAGAACTATAATATCACTGCTCAAGATTCTAACAAATAAGCTTAGTTGATCTAACTCGCACAACCTAGGATTTAGCTCACCATAAATGTAAGGCCTTACTCCTTAAACTACCTTGAACAAGAAAACAATAAGTATCTCTTCTAACCTGTAGTTTTCCTTCTCTTCTTTGTTGTAAATTATTGGATTAGCCATAACCTTGCTCCGACATCATTTGTACGAAATTTAACTTGGCTAAATAAATGGGAGTAATCAAAAAGGTGTAGTGTATAGTATGGGCCGTTTGGTTCACCTTCTTTTGTATAGGTCTTGGGCTTAGATAAACAACATGACAAAAAAATTAAGAGTTTGAGAAGCCGAATAACTTTTCACATCTTGGCCCTGTTTGTTTGCTCAGTCAACTGATCCATCTGGGTGAAGGTGAATTTTGGTGTTCGTTTAGTGTGAATTATCGGTACATCCAGATAGATCAGTTGGATGAGTTTTGAAAACTCAGCTGAACTTTAAAAAAAAAACTGGCTGAGTCTTCACCATGCATCCAGCTGCAGCTGATTCAGTCAAAAACGGTTAAGGACAAAAATAACCCTGCTACACATAACCCTAAAATTTTTGAGTTTTCACTCTCATCTCTCACGTACTCTCTCTTGGCAGCGAACTCTCTGATCTCCTCCGACCTCTCTCCGGCGAACTCTGATCTCTCTCATGGCGACCTCTCCGATCTCTCTCTCCGGTGACCTCTCTCTCCGGTGACCTCTCTCTCCAGCTATCTCTCTCCAGCTATCTCTCTCAGACGCTCTCTCTCTCTCTCTCCGGCTCTCTCTTTCACAGTCTCTCTCTCCGGCTCTCTCTCTCTCAGGGTCTCTCTCTGGCTCTCTCTCTCTCTCTCCAGCTCTCTCTCTCTCCCTCAGGCGCTTTCTCTCTCTCATGCTCTCTCTCTCTCAGGCGCTTTCTCTCTCTCTCAGGCTCTCTCTCTCAGGCTCCGACGACCTCTCTCTCTCTCTCAGGTGTGCTCTCTCTCAGGCGCTCTCTCTCTCTCTCTCAGGCGCTCTCTCTCTCTCTCTCTCAGGCGCTCTCTCTCTCTACGGCAACCTCTCTATCAGGCTCTCTCTCTCTCATGTAAGAGTTTCTAGGATCTCTGTAATCTATATCCTATAAGTTATGTTGTGGGTTTTGTTTGCATCTGTAGATTGTTCATAAATTGTTCTTATTTGGTTGCATCTCTCTCTCAGGCGTGCTCTCTCTCCAGCTCTCTCTCTCTCTCTCTCTCTCTCTCTCTCTCTCTCAGGCGCTCTCTCTCTCTCTCTCCCTGGCGCTCTCTCTCTCTCTGGCAACCTCTCTATCAGGCTCTCTCTCTCTCAGGTAAGAGTTTCTAGGATCTCTGTAATCTATATCCTATAAGTTATGTTGTGGGTTTTGTTTGCATCTGTAGATTGTTCCTAAATTGTTCTTCTTTGGTTGCATTTGTCATGCTGTTAGCTGTGTTCATGTAATATTTTTGCAATGTGTATTCTGGTAAATGGGTTTATGTTTACAGACTGAGTAGTCTTTGTGTTTGTTCTCAATTGCTTACTCTTATGTTTACAGTTTACTTTGAAGATAGTTGCAGAAACCTTTGAAGAGAAACAATGACATCCATCCCTGGAACTGATGTGAGTATCTTCCCCTCTAATCTCTTATTTCATCTCAGTTTTGTCAAATGCTTTTCTTATTTTCTTGAATCTTTAAATAAGAATATTACATGGAGTGACGAACAAACACGCTTCTTTCTTCAACTAAGACTTGATGAGAATCTGAAAGGAAACATAAGAAAACAGATGGTTAATGAGGCTGGGAGACAGGCAATAGTGGATAAGTTCTATGAGGCATTTGGTATAAAAATTCCATGGAGAAAATTTGGGATAAAGTACAATACTTGCAAGAAGCAGTATGAGTCTTTTAAGAAGTTGACTCGGAACAGAACGGGGCTTGATTTTGATTCAACCGGATTCATCAACATGAGTGAGGACTGGTGGAATGAACGATGCAAGGTACAAGTTCTATGAACCTCTTAATTTTACTGGTTCAGTTTTGATTGTATTGTTGGATTGCTGTTAACAGAAGTGCACGCCAGCCCTATTGTTGGATTCTATGATCCTTTTATTCTAAGTTCTGATTTTTCTATTGTAACTTGCCTGGTAAAACTAGATATCAAATGTTAGAACTCTTTAGATTTATAGGAGAGATCGATTTTCTATTCTAGAGCAAGACTGGAACACAGGGAATATTGTGTCTTTGTTACTGTCCTTAGTTGAAACTAGCTCATAGTTCTGTCTCTGTTACTGTCCTTGGTTGAAACAAACTCATAGTTCTGTCTCTGTTACTGTCTCTGTTTCCTGGCCATTTTAAAATTCAAATAACTTGTATTGTTGTATCTTGTATCTCTATGAAAATACAGTGTTCTCACTTTGAATTTTGTTCTTGTTTCAGGAGTGGCCATGTGCTAGAAAATTTAAAGACAAGCCGGTAGCAAATATGGATTTGATGGAGAAGGTATTTGGGACAGTTTATATTAGTGGAGGTGAAGGTTGGTCTGCTCAGCAAGGTGAAGATGTTTTAGACACAAAGCACTCAGATCATGATGATGAGATTGATGGTGAAGATGATGCTGAGTCAAGGCGTGATATTCCTACTGAAGAAGCTGTTGGAGCTGAATCAAGAAATTTTGGATCAAAGAATGTTGGCCCCTCTTCTTCTAGGTCAAAGGTTAATAAGAAAAGATCAAGGGCTGTACAAGCAGGACAAGCTGTGGCTGATGTGATTAGGGAGAGTGTTCAGTCTAGAGACAAGATTCTTTCCCACAAGAATCATCTGATAGAGAACCATCCTGAGTTTAGTTGCAGTCAACTGCGAGCTATGGAGGTTCTTCACACTCTGCCTGCTATAAGGATGTGGTCTCCTCTATACAAGGCCTCCATTAACCACCTCAAACAAGATGCTGCAAATCGTCAGACCTTCTTGTTCTATGGAGATGATGAGAACAGGGTTCTCTACTTGGAATATGCAACTGGAGAAAGCAGAGATGCATGAGAAAGAGCTGTTTATGTTTATGTCTTTGTTTTAGTATAGTATGAACTCTAGAATGAATCTTGTTGTAATGACTATGTTTATGACACGTTTAGGTTCTTAGTTGAAGATGACAACATGGATTTGATACTAGATGAGGAGAAACACATGTTTGCTCTTTTAGAAGAAACGTATGGAGTGGCAGAAACAAATACTAACAAACAGTTAGTGAGGACAAACCGAGGTGGAGGTTGGCGTCGAGTGCAACGTTTCATGAACGATTCCGAGGTACAGTGCTATGAGATTCTTCGCATGAACCAAGCAACGTTTAATAGCTTATGTAAGATACTATCAGAGAAGTATCAGCTAGAAGAGACTTGCCATGTTTACTTAGAGGAGAGTGTAGCAATGTTTTTAGAGATGGTTGGACAAGATTTATCCGTACGGGCTTTAGCTGAGAGATACCAACATTCATCTGACACAGTGAATAGGAAGATAGATGAGGTTTTAAGTTCTTTGTTGAAACTTGCAACAGACATTGTGAAACCTGGAAGGGATGAGTTTGCAAGTGCTAGTCCTATTCTAGTAGATGATCCGCGATATTATCCTTTTTTTAAGGATTGCACAGGTGCTTTAGATGGAACTCATGTGCCGGTTCGTCCTCCTTCTGAGAATGCCGATCCATTCAGAGGTAGAAAAGGAGAACCAACTATGAATGTCTTAGCTATATGTAATTTCAGCATGAAATTCATATATGCTTATGTTGGGGTTCCTAGGAGAGCACATGATACAAAAGTGTTGACATATTGTGCTAAGGAAGAAGCTTCTTTTCCTCATCCTCCAGTTGGAAAGTATTATCTAGTAGACTCTTGATACCAAACTAGAACTGGTTATTTAGGACCTCACCGTAGAACTAGATATCACCTGGATCAGTTTGTTAGAGGAGGACCACCGACAAACAGCAAAGAGTTATTCAACCGAAAACATTCTGGCTTGCGTTCGGTAATTGAGAGAACATTTGGAATATGGAAGGCTAAGTGGAGGATTCTAGACAGGAAGCACCCTAAGTATGAGCTGAATAAATGGGTGAAGATTGTGACAGCAACAATGGCTCTCCACAATTTTATAAGAGATTCAAACCATGAGGATTGTGATTTTACACATTGGGAAAGAGTGGAAGAATATGAACATCATGGGGATGAAGATGATCATGTTGCATACGTACCAGCTGGAGATAGAGTCATGGAAGCTATGCGAGATTCCATTACTGAAGAGATGGCGAGAGGACGTCGACTTCCATACTAGATGTAAGTTGTTTGATAAGTAGTTGTTTGATGGTGTCTTTTGAAGCTCTCTCTCTTTGGACTTTGTAATGTGAATTGATGATCCCTTTGTGGCAAATGCTTATTCTCGTTTTTTTACTTCTTCTTTGTGACTAGAAGCAAGCTGTGAAGAAGGATGTGTTTCAGTTGTTTGCTGAGAAAGTTAAGAGACCACAAGGGGTTGGAATCAAGATGGGCTGTTATGGAGCTCACGTGTGGGTTTGTAATTTTGTTTCCCTCTTCTTTCTGTTCACTTCTAGTATGGGTTTGTAGTTTTGTTTCCTTTGGACCAATTGATAATACAAACTCATTATCCTTTTATGTTTTTATTTACCATGATCTATTTAAAATTTTTGAGACTATCTTATCTTTATTTATTTTTGGAATTGGTTTTGAGTTATCAATATATCAAAACTATTGTTGGATTTTAGTGTGTTAAAAATTATCATATATCAAACAATTGTTAGACTTTTATTTAAATATTTTAATCAAATTTGCAAAATTATAATCATTATTTATAATTTCATTGTCTTATTTTCATTAAAATAAATTTATGAATTTTAAAACAAGAATTTTAAAATTATTTTTTGTAATTGTAATTTAGATAAGATATTAAAATTAACAGGATTAATATAAATAATAATCATGATTTAAAAGTAAGATATAGATAAATTAAATACATGTCCATTTTAGTCATTTTGTCATCAATTGCATTTGGATGCAAATGTAAGTTCAAAAAAAATGAACAAACGAACGCAGCTGCATCCGGATGCTTCGTCTAGATGCACTTTCCAAATGTACAAACGAACAACATCCAGGTAGAGCATCTGACTGATCCATCTGACTGATCCTTCTGGATGCACCTTTCAGATGTACAAACGAACAGGCCCTTATGTTTTGGCTTTTGAAGAAAAGCATATGCTTTTATATTTTTCTTCTGTTTACTTGTAAGTGGATGTTCTCGAATCTCGACTCTTCACTTATACAATAATACAAACTAGGTAAAGACCTCTGCCTTGGGTAAGACTTTTCTAAAAAATAATAACATTATATGCATGAAATTTATTCTGTTACATAATAATTCATGAAATCTAGTGTGTTTTTTGGTTGGCGATAACCATATCAATTTTTTTTGGTCGAAGAGAGTAGTGGTCGAAACACAAACTTATAATATGTATATTATTATATAGTTTTTATCATTTGGCATAACCTTTTTGCCAAAACAATTGCCATATTTGGTTTTCGTATCAAATCTAAAATAGTGGCCTCTTTAGGTATGCATCTAACATAGTTCGAGGCAACAATCAAAAATACACAATTTAAACATGAATTCTATTTAAAACACGAAAATTCAAATGATTTTCACAATATTTAGTATGATTTTAATACATATATATACCGTAGTTATTAAACTAAAGAATAATTTACTAATGTTAAACTTATATGATTACGTTTAATAAAATACTAATTAAAATGTTTGATGGTATGGTGAATAACGAAGAAAATGATTAAAAAAATTATCCAAACCATATATATATATATATCATTACGATGAACAGCTAAGTGAAAACATGATAGAAAAGATCCAAACCATGATGTGAAAAGATTCTGAAGTGAAAACAGCTTCCAATCTACCTAGCAATTACGATGAACAGCTGTGCTTCGCCACAAAAGATTTTTTAAAAAAGGTTAACCATAAAAATTGTATACAAACTACAAAAGTGCTGAATTCCAAACCAATAGAACCTGCGTAAGAGAATACAATATAGACAAAGATGAAGCCCAAGTGTGACGAACTTTGCTTTTCCATGGTAATATCAAAACTCATGTAGATGAATCGGCATATTTGATCATTTGGAAATGCAATCAGGTCACTGGAGAAAGAAACCATCAAAATGTTTGAGAGTATACGAATCAAATGCATACACAAATGTGTCTTCCGGGGAAGATATCAGATGACAAAATGCAGACACAAATAGCTGAGAGTTTGCAGAAAAGTTTGAGTAGGTATAATACTTCACGACCTGAAAGGCACATGCAGTTTCCATTATACTACTATATTTTCGGCTGAGAATCTCTTGTCTGCGTGGAACTAAAGATGAGTCTTGTATATGTTGAATCGCAAAAGATAACTTAAGATCATAGAAAACTAAGAAAACTAAATCTGATAACATACCCGTATAGAATCAACACCATTTCATTACTCTGTGTTAACGCGCCGCAAAATCCTCTTTAAAATCCTACAGAATATTACATAAGCAAGAATTAGCAGAGGAAAGTAAAAAAACAAACACCGATAAACATGATTTTAATTACCTGTAATCCAATGGGCAACTGCTTGCCACCTCTGTGGTAAGGAACAATAACATGTTGTTTGGGAAGGTACTCTTTGCAGACAAGTGGCTCCACTCTGCGTGCACAAAACACACAACACAGTTTTTGTGTTTCCCACTTGCAAAAGAACGTAATAGAGAGATAAATGATAAATGGAGTAAGGTGTTTTGGTCTATAGACACGTAATAATATGATCCCACACCTTGAACTCGAGCTTTTTACTTGATATAAGGAGTAAAGCTTGTAGGTCCAGTGGTATACATACACGTAAATAAAATTAACTCTTATGTTTTCTCATTGTTGTGTTGCTCAGTGCCTCAGACATCACAATCTTTGCTTTTTCTGTTGATAACACCATTATACATCTATGTACATAGATAAAATTTCAAACACAACACCAAAGTATGGAGAACATAGAATCGAGGGTCGAAATTAATACCATCCGTCAATATTCTAGTGTTTACTGACTGCAGTTACGCTACTTTTGACTTCAATGATTAAATTTGGGATAACAAATATCACCATTCTGTAAAAAAAATTAACTCTCTTGTTTTGGTCAATCAAAAAAGAAACTGGACAACACCTTCACAGAGAACAGAAACCTAAGTGAGAATCAGATGCTGTTAACGCAAATGTTCAAAGCTTGCCAGAACCAAAACTAAATGTATCAATAAAGAACTGAAGCCTAGAATTGGAAGTCTCAATATTTACCTCTTATTGTAATAACTTGATTGTGTCCTCGCACCTCCATCTCCTTCACAAACTGCTCCTCTGATCTCTCAATCACCTCCACATTACTCAAAGCTCTCTGCTTATCTCTCGTCTCTCTCTCTTTCCTCAACTGTCATGTTTCCACCTCTGGTCTCTTCGTCATCCTCGGATACATGCACAAAATTGTTTTCCTTACCATCTCCCACGCGAATCTCTCTCTGGCAACATCCCTAAAATGTTCCAGTCGGATCTCAGATTCATCGATTTATCAGATAATCTGATAAAAGGATCAATACCCACTTAAATTACTCTACTCTGAAACCTTAAAGCTCTAGACTTGTTTTCAAATCGATCTCTGGCGTGATACACAACACCATCGGTGACGTCGACCTGTTAAAGAACCTATCTTTCAGAGATTCATTCGACCTTGGAACAAAGACTTAGTTTATTACATTTCTACGATGTTTAAAGAGAAATAATATATGGTTGGTCTTGAATACTAATGGCATATGTTGTAATTTCTCTAGTAATTAAAGGGTTGTCAAGATTAGAAGCTGAGGAAAGCTGTCGTGATGCTACATAAGTCAAAATGGCAATCTTGTAAATAATTTACTAAAGCAAGGTTATAGTTTAAAATGTTTTGGGATTAATAAGTAAAGGATGATACTTGAAATACTTTAACACTTTCTGAATAGATCACTGGATTGCTAAAAAAAAAAAATTTGATTATAGAAAAATTAATATAGACAAGGGAAATTGTTAAAAATATGTTTACACTAATCACTATTACTTTCATCTTTAACGAAGGATAAAAAACATTTATAACTTTTTGATTAACTTTGACAAAAAAACATATGGTTAACTAATATAAACTTAAACATAAACTCTAAACCCTAAACCATGAAACATCAACTCTAAACCCTTAACGTAAACCCTAAACCCTAAATCTGAACTTAAAACATCAATTTTAACCCTAGATCATCAACTCTAAACTCTAAACTCCGAATCATCAAATCTAAACCCTAAACCCTAAACCTTCAAATCTAAACCCTAAAACATCGACTTTAAACCCTAAATGTAAACCCTAAACCCTAAACCCTATATTTTTCTGAAATTCGAACCTAAACTCTAAAACCTTAAACCTTCAAATCTAAACCCTAAAACATCAACTCTAAACCCTAAACGTAAACTCTAATCCCTAAAACTCTAAACCTTCAAATCTAAACCCTAAAACATCAACTCTAGTTTTAGGGTTTAGGGTTTAGGATTTAGGGTTTAGGATTTAAGGTTTAGAGTTGAAGGTTTAGGGTTTAGAGTTAATGTTTTAGGGTTTAGGCTTAATTTTTTAGGGTTTACGGTTTAGAGTTTACTTTTAGGGTTTAGGGTTTAGTGTTGATATTTTAGGGTTTAGTGTTGATGGTTTAGGGTTTAGAGTTGAAGTTTAGGGTTTAGGGTTTAAAGTTGATGTTTTAGGGTTTAGGGTTTAGAGTTGATGTTTCGGGGTTTAGGGTTTAGAGTTCATGTTTCAGGGTTTAGGGTTCATATTTAAGAAAAAATAAGGTTTAAAATTGACGGTTTAGGGTTTAGAGTTGAGTTTTAGGGTTTATGGTTGATGGTTTAGGGTTTAGATAAAAAAAAAAGTATTGATGGTTTACGATTTACAGTTGAGTTTTAGGGTTTAGGGTTTAAATTTCGAAATAGTATAATGCGAAAAAAACTGAAAAAAATTCTTTTTTTATTTTTTTGGATTTTTATTTATTTAAATATTTATTTATTATATATATAAAGAATAAGGACATAAGAGTCTTTTACCACTTAACGAAAAATGTATTTTTAAAAATTATCATTGTAACGGTGGTAAAAATGAAAAGTGGTAGCATAAAATTGGTAAATCCGTAATTGCCCCTGTACACCACATTTACATGCGTTGACAAATACACATATAATAGGGAAGAAAAAAAGACGTGAGGACAAGATATGTCATGCGTGCAACTAACTGCAACAATATAATAACATGTAGCATTATATATTATGCGTTGTTTTTTTTGAGAAAAACATTATATACTATATCTAATCAATTAATTTAGGATCCTAAGTTAATATGACATATTTGATTATTTAAATTAATAATAAACCAACTATAAATTTTAATTTTATTATTATTTTTTTTTTTGAAACAATAATTTTATTATTTTTTAATTTACAACAAAATATGTTGAAAAAAATCTAACAAAATCTTACTTAAAATTTTAAATATTTTTATAAAATAACATATTAATTAATTTCGTAATCAGTACTATAATATTTTTATAAATCAATGTTAAGTAAAATTATATTATGAAAAAATAAAATAAATTATATATTTTTATAAATTCTATAATTATATTCAGTATTATATAAAAATAGAAGTGTTATATGAATTAAATATGACAAAATTATGTTAAATAGGTAAATTAACAAATTTAATTTCTTAAAATTGTTTCATTTAAAAAATATATAACTCATCATTAAAATAGATCATAAACTGTATAATATATTTATACAAATATAAATTTATTACCATACGTTTAACTTTTATATCTACAACTATATATTATTTTTTTATTTATTTTTAAATTCAAACAATATATTGTTTAAAATGTTTATATACAAAAATATAATAGTATATAATAACCTTTAGTTCATATACTATTTAAAAAATAAGTAATTAGAAAACAATGAAATTTTAGTAATTCAATTAAAATATTAATGACAAATCAAACTGTAATTATAATGTTTTTTAATTATAACAAAATATGTTGAGAAAAATTTAGACAATATTACCAAAAATTCAATTTTTTTTAATAAAATAATATATTAATATAGTAACAAAAACAAATTCAAAATTCATGTAATCATCCAAACTCAAAAATAGTAGTCTAAATTTTTAAAGTTTTCTTGACAAAATATAAGGTTTTGAAAATTAATATTCACTTTCAAAATGATAATATTTCAAATTTTACAAAAGATAAAGGGCTTTTTGCAAATATGACTCAAAACTTTAAGTCAAACACAAAACTAACCTATATTTTTTTGGAACTTTGGTTCGCCGCTTTCACCCCCAAAGTTTAGATTATTCACGAAAATGCCATCACTTTTTTTTTCTTTTTTTTCGAAAATGCATATTTTACTCTATCACCCTTATCTTCCTCAAGTATTCACAACCAATTTGAAGCTCTTAATGCACCTAAAAATCGATTTACACTCTTTCTTTCTCAATTCTTATGAACTAAAAACAACATCTCTTTACTTTCTCTCCATATTCATCCAAAGAAAATCCAAGATTTTGATTCTAAATTTTTTATGGTTCATAGAGTCATTGAAGCTTACGATTCTTGGTGGGTCACTTTTGTTTGAGATTCTGGCTGCTTGGAGAAGACTTTTGTGTGCAAAACAAGTTATCTCACTGGTTGAAACTATGAAATAAGTTTTTTTTCCAGGTATGTTCGTCCAGACGACTTCCCGTCTGGCTTTAGACGACTTACCCGGAAGTCGTCTACAAGTCGTCTGGCTGTAGACGACTTACATGGAAGTCTTCTGGTCATGCACAGGTTCGTTTTGCAATTGACTTTTAAATGTGTTTTTCTAGAGCACTTACATGAAAGTCGTCCATCTTTGTTTGTTAAAAAAAAATCGAGACGACTTAAGGTAAACGGGTTAGTTTTGCATTTGACCGGATTGTGTCAGAAATTTGACTTTTCCTGGACGACGTCTAGTAGAAAATTTAAAAAATCAATATTTTGTTATACCTAGACGACTTCTATGTAAGTCGTCTCAGTTTAGTTTTGCAATTAAAAATAAAACAAAAAAAATATTTATGTCTAGATGACTTATACGGAAGTCGTCCATCAGACGACTTACACGAAAATCGTCCATGATTTTATTCCGAGATTCTGGTCAAACCTTGCTTATCTTGGACTTCAATGTAAGTCGTCGGATGGACGACTTCTGTGTAAGTCGTCTAGAAAAAAAATAATAATTTTTTTTTTATTTTTCACTTGCAAAACTAACCTGAGACGACTTAGGTATAACAAAATATTTATTTTTTTTTAATTTTCTACTGGACGACTTCCACATAAGTCGTCTAGGAAAAATCAAATTTCTGACACAATCCGGTTAAATGCAAAACTAACCCGTTTTCCCTAGACGACTTACATGGAAGTCGTCTCGATTTTTTTTTTAAGCAACAAAGTTGGACGACTTCCATGTAAGTCGTCTGGAAGACTTCTTTGAAGTCGTCTGAAGTCTTCTAGCGCATTATATTTTAGAAGACTTCCCATACGTCTTCTAAAGTCTGATCCAGATCTGAAAAATATGTATATCAAACCCAGATCTGAAAAACCTGCAACAAAAAGATAGACTAGTGAGAAAGGCATGAGACAAAAATGAAAAATTCATATCAAATTTAGTGTTTTCAAGTCAAAGAGATTAGAGTGGGTTTGGAGAGTTTTAGTTTGGGAAAAATGTATGAACTTTATGCAACAAGGGTTACCAAATGAAGAAAAATCAGATACAAAAACTTATCAAAACGCTCAGATCTATTATGAAAGGGAGACATGGGAGAAGACTCCGTCAGAAGATATTTTGGAAGTCTTCTAGCCCAAAAGTCTTCCAGATCTGAAAAAACTGCATATCCAAATCCAGATCTGAAAAACCTGCATCTCCAAAAACGTTCAAATGACTTAAAAACAGAGAAAATGAGTAGAAGATTAGATATATCTACCTTTATAGAACACACAAAAATACATATCTAAAATTAATAAATTTACCTTTAAATGAGTGGAAGATGAGAACCATGTGATGAAAAACTTGCAAAACAAGATAAACTAGTGACAAAGACATGAGACAAAAACAATAAATTGATATAAAGTTCGGTGTTTATAAGTTGAAAGAGATTAGAGAGAGGTTGGAGAGTTTTAGAATAAGGAACATACCATTTTTGTTGCAGCCATTTGAGAGGAGGAGAGAGAATGTGTAAATTTTTCTTTATATATGGAGACAAAAATTCCAATAAGATTAAATATCTTTGATCAGAAGACTTACTAGACGACTTATTTGTAAGTCGCCAAGAAGACTTCAATATTTTTAGCGAGAAACTAAAATATTTTTAACGGAAGTTAGAAGACTTTTAGAGAAGTTTTCTAATCGCCAGACGACTTATATGTTAGCCGTCTAAACCCTAAACATAACTACTAATCTAAATTAACTAACTAAACACTTCATAAAATCAAATTAAACCTAAAAAGTGTTTACTATACACATAAATAATCACATGTACGTAAAAATTTAATTTTTCAAAAAAAACATTTAAGCTTTCCAAAATCTAACCCTAAGAATACATACAATACTACATCATATGTTACCAAACCCTAGGCCAAAGAATATCATGATTCACTACTTTCACTCATCTCATCTATGTTGAAAACAATTCAATTTTATTATATCTTTATTTATATCACTTAAAATTGTTTATAATTGCATGATTTTAATTTTTCGCTTATCAAAATATTTTTTACAAAAATTTATAATTTTTTTTAAAGATCAACTATACCAGACGACTTCCGTGGACGTCGTCCAGAAGACTTAACATAATCTCAGAAGACTCAAAAGACGACTTAGCGTGGCTATATTCGTAAAAATGAGTACTGTTTTTTTTTGTTTGATCACAAGGGGCTGGCTGTAATTTCACAAGGCTTTTGGGTTACTTTTGCATTTGATTCAACTTTGGATATAATTTTGCAATCAAAATCAAGTTTTGAGTCATATTTGGTAAATCCCCGGAAGAAAAAATCATAGATAATAAAGAATAACTTTTTGAAATGACCACGAAAAAACAAACTATATATGTTGTAAAAATTAAGGCAATCTAATATTTTGAAATCTTAACTAAAAATGAAAAGAAAACTCAATAAAATTTAATAAAATAATATGATAGATGCTACTATGTAAAATAATAGAGCTATATTATTTAAACAAAACAATGATTTTACGTATAAATCCCGTAAAATACTAAAATAATATATGTTAAAACACAACATGTTAATATAAATTATCTTAAACATATTTCTTTTCTATAATATAAATAAATTAATTAAAAAAATGTATTATATCAAAATGTATAAATTAAAGAAAAAAATATATATTTTGAAGGAGGTTATCTATTTGATTATTTCATATTATTATTTTATTGTACCTAACTTGAAAATATATTAATAAGTAATAAAAATTAATAACAAAATAAAATGTATTAAAAAAATCATGAAATATTAATAATGCCGAATAAAAAATATAAACAATAATATTAGAGAGCTACACAATACATAATACTAAAATAGAAATTATATATTTAAAACGTTTGTAATAATATCAAATATTTTTATAAAATAAAAAATATCCGCATGGACGTGCGGGTTAAAATATAGTGTTGCTTTAAATGAAGTTCGTTAACAATACTATTAAACCAGAAGCAATATTTATCTATTTGCAAGTAGTCTATATTATATGATTTCATTTAATAGTAACTAGCATTCCTATATTTTTGAATGTAGCCTATATTAACTATTATTAAATATACACTTAATCTTAACACATTATTTAACTTTTTTTACATCCCTAACACATTATTTAGTCAATCGAAGTAAGTACCATATTTAAATGAATTCTAGCACATAATTATACAGAAATACGAAATCATAATACATGCATCCTTTCAAATGTTGATCCATTACAATTACAACAAGATGAAAAGTTAGTTTGACTAAAAATTTGTATATTTAAATTTTGTAAAATTGGAGCAGACCATTCATCTAAATATTCATGAATTAGAATACTTAAATTATAACAAATTAAGTCAAATCGGATTAAATATCATGTCGCCCATCGGTTCAGTCGGTAGCCAGATCCCGGGGTTTAAAGATTTTTTTCGGGTTTTATAGGACTTTTAAATAGCAAGTTTTTCTTGAAAACCAAACGATATTACATATCGTGTCGCCGGTTTTGCCAGTAAAACTGCGGATCAAGATCGGATATGAAAACGCTGAATATAACGCTTCATGTGTATCATTTAAATGTAGATACACAATCAAAAATACCAATTTACATTATATAAATTTAGTTTGTTTTAAATATAATCTCACGCTTTGAAAGCTCGGATCAAAATCTAGTTCCTACGTTAAACACCAAACATTATATCAGGTGTGATGTCGAAGCCTGTTTCCTAATAGTTTAGAGTTAATTTTATATATATTTTTGAAACAATAAAAAATTAGGCTGAGAATGACCCATACAAGTACTTTTTACATGTATACAGTTTTGTTTTCTATAACAAAATATTACTAGAAAGTTGTATAAGAGAAAACTAAAAAATAAATAAATATAATTTTTGAAGTATGTAATTTCTGCCTTATAACTCAGGACAATATTGAACTGGCTCTAACACGAAGTGATTGGAATTTTGTGAACTTTTTTTTCTTTGCCACGGAATTTCCAAACCTCTTGAAGTAATTCCATGTCAAATGAAAAAGTCCGGTTCTAACACGAAATGATTGGAATTTTGTGAACTTTTTTTCTTTGCCATGGAATTTACAAACCTCTTTAAGTAATTCCATGTCAAATGAAAAAAGTCCGTTTATATGTAGGGAGAGTTAGAAAATGTCCCTACATATAACAGAAAAAAAATAAAAATTCCCATATAAACTAGTATCCTCTCTATTCTCGATACCCAGTAGGACAATACAAATCATTGGTTAAAAGACTCATAAAGATCTTTTTAAAATGGCATGATCATTGGCGTTAATATGTCTGAAGTGATATATATATATATTGTTTGTTGCATTAAGCACGCAACTAGTTTTCCAAAAAATCGAGATTCAGCATAAACACAGGAAATAAAGTAATTTCAAAAACACATATCTTTTTTATTAGAAATCCTTTACAATCAGACTTGTTTGATCCAAATTACACGACTAGACACGGATCGGTTTCTAACACATCTAACTTAATTGACTCAACCCATGTTGATCAAATCAACCTATTCACTCAGCTATGAAATTGCAAAATTCTTTGTGTTTTTCTCTCAGAATTACAACGTCAAAAGCTCTAACTCCAAACCTAGGTAAAAACTTAGATATATATTAAATAATCGTTTCCTATTATCTAATATAGTATTTTCCTATATTTTTAGCATCACTAAATCTTCCAATTTGTGATCTAGTAACATTAATTTAATGCTTATTTCGTCAACCAAACATTTAAAAATATCCAACTAAAAATATCCCACATCATCGCATCTTGACGTGTTTTCTTTTTATTTTCCAAAGCGTGTGTCACACACCATTCTCAGTGTGTAACACAAGTACGCGAGCCAAAGCTCCACCACTGCAGCAACCTATCAAGCTCCAAGTTCTTGAGGTTATATTCTCCCCCTTTTTCATTGAGGTTTACAACTCAAGCTCACTAACCTCTAAGCAAATATGCATCATACATCCCATCAAAATATTAACTTAAACTCCCCCCGATCAAGTATCATCTCCCCTTGCTTGAGTGAAAAACTTTGTGAAAAACTTATTGATACTTGTTGGACCACCAAAACTCTCAATACCTTCTAGCCATCGAACTGGTTCTTCAAGCTCAGTATATTGATCATCCATTCGAGTGTATGGCACATTGGTATGCTAGTGTGAAACATCTTTCGCAAACTTAGGATACAAATCCTTCTTAGCTATCCATAGATGTTCATACCTTCTGGGTTCCACATAAAAAAGGTTCATCCTCCAAACTCGCTCAGTCTGGTTTCTCCAAGAATAATAGAAAGCAACAGTATGTCCTATCTTACCACAAAAGTGACAGCCATTCCTTCGCTTAGCAACAAATTTTATGTCTTGTATCTTTGGAATCACAATCTTTGCTTGAGTTTCATCCTTTCGTACAACTGAAACAACTAGGATTGAGCGTTTTACAAACTTGGTTTCTTCATTCTTTTCAACTGTCTGAGAACTAGTTCCATGATGACCTCGCTTTCCACTGAACAATTCTCCATTCCCAACAAGCTGTGTTTTGATTCTCTTAAGTCTTTGTCACTGATCTGATTTTTCTTCGGTTTTTGGTTTGTCAACTTGTTGTGCTGCAGCTTTTGGTTTGTCATCTGATTTTACTTTAGCTTTTATGAACCTTATTCCTCCACCTCGTCATACTCTTGTGAAGTCGATCCTTGAAAACCTAAACCCCAATTAATTTTTGGAGGCTGCCCCATTGACAAGATATGATCCAGGCTTGCTGATCAAGTGTTCAACATTCTTAATTTCTTGTAATTCGCAGTAAGTTATCTTTCCAGAAGCTGGCTCTTCTCCGGTTCTTAACTCAACAGCTGTTTCACCTGATGAAACTTTATTTCAGACTCTTGTTGAACTCGGTTCTGCTCTGCGATAACTCTCTTAAGAGACTGAAGCTCATCTTTCTCATCATTCTCTGTCATCCTACACTTTGATTCACCCTTTTTGTCAGTCTGTTCCATCTCTAGGATGTTGACTTGAGCTTTTAACATAGCTTTATCTTTGATGAGCTGCAAGTTTTCGTCATTGAGTTCTGCAAACTTACCAAAGAGAACCTGATACTCAGCTACAAAATCCGCTGATGTCTTTTTTAGACCCCATAACTCCATGAAGAGCCACAAAAATGAGAGCATCTTCTTTTCTTTCTGGCTTCTTATCACTGCAACTTCTCTTCATCTTCATATTCTTTGTGTTTACACACTCTGATTTTATGTGCCCATAACCATTACATCTATTACACTTGATTTCTTTTCTCTTAAATGATGGACAATCTGTTTTGACACGTCCAATACCATGACAATTAAAATACACAATTTCCTGCATTTTATGTCTTTCTTCTTCTCTAGGCAGTCTTTCTTTTCATCTTTTTCTACACATTGACAACAATGATTATAACATCGCATATGAAGACATGTCAAGTTCCACATTATTGGCTAAATGGCTTGATACAATCTGCCATATAAGATGACCTATCTTCTAAGGAGCACTTATTTTATAAGCAAAGGCTTGAAGCTTTGTGATGCTAGCCTCAGTTACCATAGCCTCAGGTTCACGATTTAGAACATTTCTTGCTATGCATAACCTGATTTTACTGTATAGTCTGTCACAGCTAGGAGCTCCAACATATCTACATCCCACTCTTTAGGTTGAACATGAATAAAATCACTCACCATCATCCTTGGATGAGCAAGTGGGACATTAGACAGAACTGGTCTTGTAGGAATCATTGAAATCCATGGATCCTCCCATACTCTTATCTGAAATCTAGAATGCACTTTTTGTCGGATACCTAAGCCAGCAATGGCCTATATGCTGATAAACTTCTCCAAACATAAGAAGGGTTATCAATAGCAATTGAACGCAAAGGCGAATTCTTTTTGTATTTTCCATGCAATACTCTTGCGAAAAACGATTCTAGAAAAATTACCAAAAGCCACAATTTTTTTATTGCTGGATTTAAATCATAGATCATACGAAATCTAAGACCGCCTTCCTATTTTGGGTAACACAACTTTTCCCATTTTTCCAATGCATCCCTCGTTTAGGTGGATTTGAGCTCCACCATAATTGTGCAATGGCACTCGCGAGATTTTCACAAATATCCAATTGTAATAGGAAGTTTGATATAACATAGGTTGCAAGGACGATGGCAATGGATTTTATAAAAAATCTCCTTCCGTCTTTTTGATAACCACCGAGAAGACCATCCATAACCCTATGTTGCAATCTATCTTTGAGAAATGCAAAATGGTTGCATTTTGACCCACTAATATCCTATAAATTTCCCAATTAAGGTTCCATTTCGTCTTCGTTGTCAATACCTAAAGAAGTTTTGATTGTTTGCTTTATATTACCAGGCACTTTCTTACCGAAGCTTAAATTTTTTTTATAAAAGTTGATGCACTGCCACAAAGATTTTCCATAACTCCTAACTGCTTTCACTATTTCATCACATTCACGGGGCTCACCCTTACAGATAAAAAGTTATCACCAACGAAGAGAATGTGTGACGCCGGAGGGCTAGCGCGTGATACACGCATCCCCATCATATTACTTAGATTCTTTACATGATTAAGAAGGCTAACGAGCAATGTTCTCTCTGGGACAATATTTTCTCTAGGATGTCCATTCATTAAAACAAGGTATTTGACAGAGGATATACAAAGCATTATCCACTCATTCCAGATTGCTGAGAAATCCATCTTCTGCATAACAGCTCTACTGAATTCCCACTCCATACGACATAAGCCTTGCTCGTGTCAGTTTTAATGGTTATTTTCTTATTTTCCACCTGGGTTTGTACTTATCGCATGAAACATCTCCTGAGCAATCATAATATTATATATGATGTGTCTTCTCAAAAAAAGCTGACTGGGTCTCTAAAATACGGTTTGGTAAGACATTCTTCAGTCTCTAACATAAGACTATAGAGATTATCTTGTAACTCACATCACAAAGACTCATTGGACAAAATCGTGCCATATGAGTAGACTTCTCTTTCTTCCAAATGAGACAAATGTTTGTGTCAATCAATTTAAATTAATCAAAATGGAATTCATTAACCATATGCGTTAAGTCTCCCTTCATTATATCGTAAAATTTATGGTAGAACAAAGCTGTCATTCCATCTGGACCCATAGATTTTTCGGGATGCATCACGAAAAGGGCAAGTTTGATTTCCTATTCTATAACCAGATATGTAAGATCTGTGGGAACTGAAATTCGCACTGTCGATTTCCATTTAAATAAGAAAAGTTAGGAAAACCCTAATTTCCCAGAGGTCCCGGATATCTGCTAAACCGCACGCCAAACAATCAGAACACGAAAGTAAAGACGAAAAGAAATAAGGAATCGTAAAGAGAGAAAAATAGATCTTATTCCGAATTTGCGTATGAGCGTTTACAACAAGGTAGGAGCCTTGGCTACAAGAGCTATCGGCGAGTTCCCTAGTTCTAATAACCTAAGACTGCAGAACCTAGTTGAGTCGCAGCTCGAAATAACAAAAACGGAAAATTGCCTAATTGCTCTAAGTGCTAAGTTTGCTCTGAAAAAGTTCTCCCCTTTGTGCCTCTCGCCTAGGACTCCTTATATACTCCTCCACGGTCGGTTTTAGCTTTTCCCTTCCTGCCCTTAAGCCGTCTTAAGTGAAAAATGGAGATATTCCATTTTTTCCAATCTTCATGTTTATCCGCGGAAACTTAACATTTTTTCTGCGGAAACTTATCTTTATATTTGTTTTTATAATAAAAACATAAACCGCCATAGTATCTACGAGTTCATTCTTAAAGAATTGTAAGTGGGTTTGTGGTCGCGTTTTAGACCTCGTTGGGCCGTCTATCGACATGAAACGTTTGTTACGATTTTCTTTTCGACAAAAACAAGTTCTTGCGGTTTTTATCGGAAAGTTTCAACGGTAACTTTGATCGTAATGATGTGAGAAATGATATGGCTCCGGTACATGGGAGCTAGCATTGAGGAACAGACGAGAATACACGGATTTGGGTCGTACCCATTGATCGATGTCTGAGACAGTTCGGTCGCTACATGGCGACCTGGTCCGCGCTTGATCGGTCGCTACGTAGCGACAGAACGAAAGGTTTGGTCGGTTGCTACGTAGCGACCGACCGAATGGCTTGGTCGGTCGCTACGTAGCGACCGACTCGTTCGCGGGTCGGTCGCTACATAGCGAACGACCGAGTGGCTTGGTCGGTCGCTACGTAGCGACCGACTCATTCGCGGTTTGGTCGCTACGTAGCGACCGGCTTGATCGCGGTTTGGTCGCTACGTAGCGACCGGCTCGTTCGCGGACTGGCCGCTACGTGGCGACTTTGTCTGGATCTTTATCTGACGTTTCATGAACGTGTTCTCGGACTATTGGTGTTTAGTTTCGACGAATCAACCGAGATTAGTGCAAGATTTTACCGCAAAGTTCTTCGTAAAGATCTGTTTACGAAGATTTCTTTCCGTAAAAAACGTTCATGCTGATTTTTACGGGGACTTTTAGACATTGATTCCGTCGTGACCGATTTTGACCCCAACAGTTAGCCCCCCAGCTCGGTAGAACCATGAGTGTTGGGGTCAAAAACAGATACGACGAAGTTAACATTCAGATATCTGTAAAAATTAACATGAACGTTTTTACGAAAAATGAATCTTCAAAAAAGATTTATTTTTACGAAGAAACTTGCGGAGAAAACACGTTCACGAAACATCGGAGAAAGATCAAGGTCGCTACGTAGCGATTGGCCCGCGCACGATCTGGTCGATACATAGCGACCGAACTCCAGCCAGTACACGCTCGGTCGCTACGTTGCGACCGAGAACGTGCACAACCCGGTCGCTACGTAGCGACCGAACTATCCCAAAACGTCGATACGACACGAATCCATGCATTCTAGTCTACTCTTTAATGCTATCTCCAGCAAGCCATGGCTAAACCATTCTTTGTTTCTCATCACTCGAAGTCATCAGTCAAACTTTACGATAAAAACCGCGGGAAGTTCGAAGAAACCGTAAAAAACGTTTCGAGTCAAAGACGGCCCAAAGGGACCTAAAACGCAGCTCGGAGCCCACTTACGAATTCTTAACCAAAAACCCATAAGCCTTATGAAGGTTTATGCTTGGTTCGTAAGGCAAGATAAATGTCAAGTTTCCGCGGATAAATGGAAAGTTTCCGAAGATAATCACGAAGGTCGGAAAACTCGGAATATCTCCATTTTTGAGCTATGATGGCTTAAGGACAGAAGGGGAAAAGCTAAAACCGACTTTAGAGGAGTATATAAGGAGTCCTAGGCGAGAAGGCACGGAGGGATGTAATACACAACAAACTTAGCACTTAGAGCAATTTAAGCAATTTTCCGTTTTTGTTATTCGAGCTGCGACTCAATTAGGTTTAGCAGCTTTAGGGTTTTAGAACTAGGAATCTCGCTGACAGCTCTCGTAGCCCAGGCTCTTACCTTGTTGTAACACTCAAACACGAATTCATAATTAGATCAACTTTGCTCTCTTTTCGAATTCTTATCTTTTATCGTCTTTATATCGTGTTCTGATTGCTTGGCGTGTGGTATTAGCAGATATCCGGGACCTCTAGGAAATTAGGGTTCTCCTACTTTCCTTATTTAAACGGAAATCGGCAGTGTGAATTTCGGTTCCCACAGTTTTGCGCTAGAAGGAGGGGGGGGGGGGTACAGATCAATCTAACTCACAAAAGCCACTGAACGATCAGAAACGATATGCAAAACTCGATCTGCGCGAACGTCATATCATTCAAGGGGGGAGCAACGGTCGATCGGGGTAAACCTCGTAATGATCTCCTTGTTATTGTGTTAACGATTCATGACATCGATATCGCTAGGGTATTAATCGATACTGGAAGTTCAGTTGATATCATCTTCAAAGATACTCTCGAGAAGATGAAGATCGATCCGTCCAAAATCGTGGAAAATCTTAGCCCGCTAGTGGGTCTCTCGGGAGAATCCACTATAGCGTTCGGATTGATTAATCTCGCGGTCAAAGCAGGGACCATGACGAAAGTCACAGAGTTTTTAGTCGTAGACCGCCCGCGTCTTATAACGTTATCATGGGTACGCCGTGGTTGAATTCCATGCGCCCGATCCCGTCAACATACCACCTTTGCCTCAAATTCCCAACTTCCAATGGAATCAAGGTAATATGGGGAAATCCGCGAGTATCGCGGGTATGTTTCGCCGCGGAACTAAAACGAAAAAAGCCAGACCTAGAAACCATTCCTAGAACTCTTCTGGCAATGTGACGAAAACTTCCGAAATCGAGATTCGGCAAAACTCTTCTGGCAATCCTGTAAAATTGCGGCCCTGGAAGAAAAACGTGAACCAACCTGCGAACCCGTAGTGACGGTATGTCTCGACGAAGCATTCCCAGAACGGTGTGTCGAGGTCGGAGCCAACCTCCGCGAGCCTTTAAGGACAGAACTCATAACCTGTCTGAAAAAGAACCTTAATACTTTCGCGTGGGCCACAGAGGATATGCCAGGAATCGACATTAACATAACATGTCACAAACTGAACATCGATCCAACTTTCAAACCCGTCAAACAAAAAAGACATAAGTTAGGACCCGAACGCGCTTCCGCAGTGAATGATGAGGTCGAAAAACTGCTTAATGTCGGATCGATAACAGAAGTAAGATACCCACACTGGCTCGCCAACCCTGTAGTAGTCAAAAAGAAAAACGACAAGTGGCGAATCTGCGTGGACTTTACTGACCTTAACAAAGCCTGTCCAAAGGATAGTTTTCCCTTACCGCACATTGATCGACTAGTCGAGGCAACGGCGGGAAACGAGCTCTTATCCTTCATGGATGCCTTTTCAGGTTACAACCAAATTAGGATGAACCCCGACGATTGCGAGAAAACTGCATTCATTACCGATCGCAGGACTTATTGCTACGAGGTGATGCCCTTCGGCCTCAAAATGCCGGCGCAACTTACCAATGACTTGTGAACCGGATGTTCTCCGAAAAACTCGGTAAAACGATGGAGGTCTATATCTACGACATGCTCGTCAAATGCCTCCAGGCAAAAGATCGCGTGTCTCATCTTGAGGAATGTTTCGCACAACTGAACTCCAACAACATGAAGCTTAACCCGGCAAAATGCAGATTCGCCGTAGTATCGGGAGAATTCCTCGGATACCTAGTGACGCACCGCGGTATCGAAGCTAATCCAAAACAGATCAATGCATTGATCGAGATGGCCTCGCCCATGAATAAGCGGGAAGTCCAAAGATTGACCGGTATAGTCGCAACACTTAACCGATTCATCTCACGGTCAACAGACAAGTGCTTACCATTCGACGATATCCTACGGGGGAACAAAAGATTTGAATGGTCAGAAGAGTGCGAAAACGCTTTTCAACAGCTGAAACAATACTTGGACGCTCCTCCAGTTCTCGCGAAACCCGTCGAAGGAGAACCCTTGTTCTTATATATCGCAGTATCGGCGACGGCTGTGAGCGGCGTCCTGATCAGGGAAGAGCGCGACGAACAAAAACCCACTTTTTACATAAGCAAAACCTTGCTTGATGCCGAGTCAAGGTATCCGCTGATGGAAAAACTGGCATACGCAATCGTAACATCGACACGAAAGATCAGACCATATTTCCAATCCCACACGATCATCATACTCACGACCTTCCCCCTGCGGACGATTTTGCATAGCCCAAGTCAGTCAGGCCGGTTAGCCAAATGGGCAGTCGAGCTGAGCGAGTACGATATCGAATACCGACCAAGAACAAGTGTAAAATCCCAAGTACTCGCAGACTTTTTAGTCGAACTACCAACTGTAACCGTGGCCAACAAGGAACCAAATTCAACCTGGGTCCTTCACGTTGATGGATCCTCATCCGAGCAAGGATCGGGCATCGGAATTCGCCTCACGTCACCGACCGGTGAGATCCTAGAACAATCGTTTAGACTGGAATTTCACGCATCCAACAATGAGGCCGAGTACGAAGCACTCATTCCAGAGCTACGATTAGCTCACGGCTTGAAGATACGCAACTTCCATGCCTACTGTGACTCTCAGCTAGTCGCTAGCCAATATATCGAAGAATACGAAGTAAGGGATGAGGGAATGGCTGTATATCCCAAACTAGTCCAGAATCTAGCCCAAGAATTTGACTGCTTCGCTCTCACGCGGATCCCCCGCTCCGAAGACGTACAGGCCGATGCTCTCGCGGCCCTGACATCAAGTTCCGACCCAGGTCTTAAAAGAGTGATTCCGGTCGAGTTCATCGAACACCCGAGTATCGGACCACCAATCGTCGTCAACCTCATCGGGGATCAAGACGACGTGTTGAGGAGGTCACATGACAGTCGGAGGAGAGATCAGAACTATCCGACTGCGGCTACAATACGCCATGGCTGGAAACGATTCGAGCCTACATCACCAATGGAAAATTACCCTCCGAAAAATGGGCGGCCCGCAAAATCTGAACGCAGGCCGCACGTTACGTGACGGTCGACGGCGAAATTTACAAATGGAAACTTTCCGGGCCACTTATGATGTGTTTGGAAGGAGAAAAGGCAAGAAAAGTCATGGAGGAAGTCCATTCTGGGTCATGCGGAAACAATTCCGGTGGAAGGTCACTAGCAGTGAAAATCAAACGCCACAGATACTACTGGCCAACGATGATCGGATATTGTGAGAAATTCTCACGAAAATGCGAAAAAATGCCATAGGCATGCTCCAACCATCTGACAACCAGCCGAAGCTCTTTCTTCCATCACATCACTGTATCCTTTCATGCGCTGGGCCATGGACATCGTCGGATCCTTTCACAATTCAAAGCAAAAGCGTTTCCTCTTAGTCCTCACCTGATTTCGTCTCCAAGTGGGTAGAGGCAGATTCGTACGCAAGTATAAAAGATGTCCAAGTTGAAAATTTCGTATGGAAAAACATTATCTATAGACACGGAGTTCCTCACGAGATCGTAACGGACAACGGATCTCAGTTCATCTCCACCCGATTTGAAGTATTCTGCGAAAAATGGAAGATACGACTAAACAAGTCAACTCCCAGATATCCGCAATGCAACGGCCAAGCCGAGACGATCAATAAGACCATTCTAGACAGAGTTAAGAAACGCTTGGACGCTAAAAAAGGCTGGTGGGCAGACGAACTTGAGGGAGTCCTCTGGTCGCACCGCACAAACCCAAGACGAGCGACAGGAGAAACACCTTTCGCCCTCGTATACGGGACATAATTCATGATTCCCGCAGAAGTCGAATTCCCCGGTGTCTGAAGGAGATTACTGCCCGAACGAGAAGAGCTCAATAACGCCATGCTCCTAGATGATCTCGATCTCGTCAACGAACGCCGGGATCGAGCTCTCGTCCGAATTCAAAATTACCAACACGAAGCCGCAAAATATTTTAATTCCTACGTACGGAATCAAAGATTCAACGAAGGAGAGTTGGTTCTTCGCAAAGTCTTCCAAAATACCGCTGAGCGAAATGCGGGAAAACTTGGAACAAACTGGGAAGGACCCTACAAGATCATAAAAGTCGTTCGACCAGGTTCGTACGAGATAGCCAACGTGCAAGGCGTAAAAATTCCGAGAACTTGGAACGCAATGCTTCTCAAAAAATACTATCACTAAACAAACCACTTCGCAACTACTGAACTACGAGACGACTTGATCTCCATAAGGAGTACGTAGGCAGTTTGTCGAAAGCCAAATTCAGCTGTCCCCCCTCTCTAAAAAGGGGGGGGGGGGAGTGGATACGTATACGTATACTCGTATACTCCCAAGTTCAAAATATCTGACCACACCCTCGATATTTCTGAAACTTTTCTACCCAGCAAACCAAGCAAATCGCCTTCATCCGCAAATCATATCCGAGTCCTAAAAAAAAAACTCGCAAATAAACCAGTCATTAGGGAAAAATCAACCTTCGGTACTGCGAGACGTCACAAAAAACCGCCTAAGAAGTTGTTTCCCATCCTACAAAACGAAACTATCATCAAACACATACTCTTCGCGAAGACCCAAACGGTAATATCTACCACCAAGTTCGTTGCTGATCACATCGAACTCTTAAACGTCCTAAACAGACATGGCCGTCTCACAGAGATGACCCTCGTACATCCGACACAAGGATAATAGCGTTATAAAAGAAATCCAAAATTTTGGTCTAGCACTTCCAGTTGGCTTAAAAATTGTCTCTGGAGAGATGCTCAATTCATGCCATACAAGCCGTATAAGCCGAGAACCTATCGCGGACTTTAAATCTGTACGAATCAGGTTAAATCGCAGCAGGAAAATCGATAGCCGGCTAGTCACCGCTTAAAACCTTAAAACCGAAAGTAAACCTAGGTCTTGCCCTAAACCCAGCACACTGGTCTCTAACATCTTGAGGCATGATATCAAAAACAAGATACGAGATCCTAAAACATGCCTCTATGCTAACATTCAACGTCTTCAGATATCCCGCGAAATTAGGATTTCGCGGAAAGCCCTCGAAACAGATCGTGAATAAAGCATTTCACATCGAAGAGAGATATGAGAGGACAACTCATAATCTTCCTTCCATACACACACTCACGTAAACACAAACTGATTATCGATTCATGGAAGAATAAAAAGCCGCAAAGCGACAGGGATTCAAAGCCACAAGCGGCCAGTCCCGAAACATAAAACATGGCCATACAAGGCTAGAACAAACTCATAAACATTAAACAAATTGCTCAAGCGAGATCGTCACCGTGATCATCTTCTGGAATCTAAACCTCCTCTTCACCCATCGCCCCAGCCAAGCTCGGGGCCGCGTCGCCTCCGCTTTCCCCGACCACGGGATCTTTTCCCTCTGGGTCTTCTGAACACGTCGGAAGTTAACACGCGGACTTCAGGTCGGCCAAGACAAGATCGAAATCCCCGTCCACGACCGCCAAGTCTCCCTTGCGATCGGACGACCTGGTTTCCTCGGGCTGTAAGGACGGGGGAGTCTCGCTCTGGAGTGCCCGAACCACGGCCATCCCACCCTCAACACTCGCCAAGGCCAAATCCCTGCTGCGGATGCACTCGAGGGAGCCTAGAAAGTTAGAGATCTTCGCCAAACGAGCGTGAAACTCAACGCGGAGTGCATCCTTGGCTTCCTCGACCGCATGACTTGTCGATCCTTCGTCACCCTCAATCTAACGTTGGAGTCGACGAACCTCCGAAGACTTGACCTTTCTGGCTTTTTTCTCCTTAAGCAGAGAGCTCGCCGTCTTCCCAAGGTCCCTCTCGAGCTCCCTGATCTCAGCCTCGAGCTTAGACACCTTTGCGGAGTGGGAACCCTCGATAGCTTTCAGCATCGCCTCAGTTTCGGACCATTTGCCTTCCATCTCCGTCAGATCTCTTGCAAGATGACTGGCCTCAGAACCGCACTCGCTGATCATTGCATCGATTAATGACACGAACTGCGAGACAAGAGAACAGTTAGAGATACGAAACGAAACATGGCTAAAAAAAAAGAGAAAAAACCCAAAGTGAGGGACGAACCTTTCCACGGATCCCCGTCGCCAGATTCAAGCCTCCTTGCTGCGAAGACTCCCCGTCATTGCCCTTGGGCTGAACGACCGGAGCAGAGCTGGGAGCACGCAGAACCAGGACAATTTCCTTCCTAGCCGGACGAGGAGGCATGAACTCAGCGGCCTTCTCTTTGTCCTCGACAAGAATCAAAGTCGTAGACGATCCGGTGGGCTGAGCCGAAGCGTATGGTACAGACGGAACGCTCGTTTCGACTTGAGTTCCTACTTCCAGCGGAACCTGAACCTCAAACCCATGAGTCGGAGCAACAGCCAGAGCAGAAGAGAATGTAAGCTCGGGGTCAGCTCGAACTGGTTCCTTCTCGGTTTTGCGGCGAGCTAGTTTCTCTCGAAGGGAAGCCGGCGACGCAAGCTGGCGCCTCAACGGAGGAAGCCGGAACCGGAGCTTGGGAGGTGGCCTCGCCCATCTCAACATCGGAACTTCTCTTGTCACCTTGGGAAGAAGACATCCTGAAAGCTAAAGTTTAAGAGAGAAGCTAGAGAGGATGGGAAGGAAAGGAAGGTGTGAAGGAAATGAAAGATGGTGGCTCACTACTAATAGAAGTATGAGCTCAGGATTTCGATTTATTATAAATATATATTTGCTTGTTGACATTCCTCTGCGGAATCCTGAATATGAACTTCGTCCGACACGCCTATCTTGCCTAATTCGCCATACCGTGCGCTAGAATCTCATCGCAATCCACGATTCTAACGAGCTGGGGGGGCTAACTGTTGGGGTCAAAAACGGATACGACAAATTTAATATTCAGATATCCGCAAAAATTAACATGAACATTTTTACAAAAAATAAATCTTCGAAAAAGATTTATTTTTACGAAGAAACTTGCGGAGAAAACACGTTTACGAAACATCAGAGAAAGATCAAGGTCGCTACGTAGCGATTGGCCCGCGCACGAGCTGGTCGCTACATAGCGACCGAGTGCGCGCACAGCTCAGTCTCTATGTAGCGACCGAGCTCTCGCCAAAGCTCGGTCGTTACGTAGCGACCGAGCTCTCACCAAAGCTCGGTCGCTACGTAGCGACCGAGCACGCGCATAGTCCGGTCGCTACGTAGCGACCGAACTATACCAAAACGTCGATACGACACTAATCCATGCATTCTCGTCTACTCTTTAACGCTATCTCCCATAAGCCATGGCTAAACCATTCTTTGTTTCTCATCACTCAAAGTCATCAGTCAAACTTTACGATAAAACCCGTGGGAAATTCGAAGAAACCGTAAAAAACGTTTCGAGTGAAAGACGGCCCAAAGGGACCTAAAACATAGCTCGGAGCCCACTTACGAATTCTTAACCAAAAACCCATAAGCCTTATGTTGGTGTATGCTTGGTTCATAAGGCAAGATAAATGTCAAGTTTCCGCGGATAAATGGGAAGTTTCCAAAGATAATCACGAAGGTCGGAAAACTCGGAATATCTCCATTTTTGAGCTATGACGGCTTAAGGGCCGAAGGGGAAAAGCTAAAACCGACTTTAGAGGAGTATATAAGGAGTCCTAGGCGAGAAGGCATGGAGGGACGATATACACAACAAACATAGCACTTAGAGCAATTTAGGCAATTTTCCGGTTTTGTTATTCGAGCTGCGACTCAATTAGGTTTAGCAGCTTTAGGGTTTTAGAACTAGGAATCTCGCCGACAGCTCTCGTAGCCCAGGCTCTTACCTTGTTGTAACGCTCAAACACGAATTCGGAATAAGATCAACTTTTCTCTCTTTTCGATTTCTTATCTTTTATCATATTTAATTTGTGTTCTGATTGCTTGGCGTGTGGTATTAGCAGATATCTGGGACCTCTGGAAAATTAGGGTTCTCCTACTTTCCTTATTTAAATGGACATCGACATTGTGAATTTCGGTTCCCACAATTATTTTCTAGCGTGAGCTTCTAGCGAGTGGCTTGGCAAGTTAGGCAAGTTAGGTAAGTTAGGCAGAATTAATGTTGAAAAGGTCTGTGGTAAGTGGTCTTCTCGCTCTTCTAAAAGTGGAACGCGATAAGATTGGGGCTGTACCTTATGACGGCTGCCTACGTACCCTTGTTGAAGGGATCAAGCCTTTCGTAGTTCGTCTTGGAGTTAAGGTTCTTATGACAAGTTTTTCCAGCGAGACCTTTACGGTCTAGTTTATATGTAGAGGTTATCAGGCATGTTGCTGCCGATGGCATTTTATATGGTTGTAGGGGGACGAATACGTGTTGTCATCTCGTAATCTAACTCTGTGTGAATTGCTATATCCGTGATCTGTTTCGAGAGTTTTCCGCAGTGCGTAAACTTGCGGGATTTCTGAAGATGCTCGAATATTGTCCAAGAGACAAATTTTGGGATCTCGTATCAGGGTGTTTGATACAATGCCTAGAGATGTTAGAGACCATTGTGCTGGGTTTAGGGCAAGACCTAGGTCTAATCACGGCTTTAGGGGGTGCGATGACTACTTCGACTTTTGTTTCCTGTATCGTTTTGGACCTGATTCCTTCCCGCTTTAAAGTCTGCGATCTGTTCTCGGCTTACGTGACTTGTACGGTAGGAATCGAGCATCTCTTCGAGGACAAGTTTTAAGTCTCACGAAAGTGCTGACCAAATTTGCGGATTTTTTTTTATATAGCGCTATTACCCTTGTGTCTGGTAATCGAGAGCTATCTCTATGAGATGGCTAAGTCTGTTTAGGACGTCAAGAGTTTGTTGTGATCAGCAACAAACTTCTCGGTAGATATTACCGTTTTTGAGTCTTCGCGGAGAATACGTGTTTGAAAAGATGTTAGTATGTATGACTGTTTGGTCTTCCAAGAAGGTGCCTTTTTCGAGGAATGTAATTTTGTCGAAAAACGGTTCTTCAGGCGTCTGCGACGTCTCGCAATGCTGAAGATTGATTTTTCTTTCGTATGCCATGTTTGGTGCTCGAAATGTTCGCGGGCTTAAAGATGTTTCGAGATATTGCAAGGTTTTAGTCTTAACTCTGCGTTTGAGAAACATTCAGGTTTGTCTACAGATGTTTGCAGCCAAAATTTTTGTTCCTGTTTGGATGCTAATAATTTTATTTGCGATCGAGGAATTAGGACCGAGGGGTCCCGTAAATTTGTCCCTGGGAAAAAGTGTTTTCCTTCGTAGTGCTTTGTGCGGTGTTGGCTCTCCGAGATATATTTCTTGTACATTTGAGGATGTTTCGTATAGCTCTAGGAGCTATGTTACGAGTTTTCCTTACATGCCGCATTTTACGGGTAAAACATAGCTGGCTATAAAGTTATCGGTGGAACGTATTGAACTTGGTCGATTGTCAACAAGTTTAGGTTTTCCGTTAACCGTTTGGTTGTTAGGACTGAGTTTTGTTACGAAGAATTTATCATATGATTTCCGACTATGGGTTATACGATAATTATTTTCTTGATAGTCACATGACTTTTTTAGACAAATCGCGGGAAGTCTTTTAGCCTTTAAGTGATGGAACGATGGTTTCTCAAATACTTTGGCTTGGCGTGAAGGATGTGTTCACTCAGAAAGCCAAGGACTTTGTAGGTCATGCATCAGACCGTGGTACTTTCGTGTTAACATTAAGGTCATGTTAGTTTACGATTGTCTTTAAAGGGGATGCCGAATTCTGGTTCAGATTTTTACTGGAAGGCGTAATTGACCGAGGGACAAAGAGCGCTTGTCGAGATTGATAGGCCAAGTTTGTCGGGGTTATCCGTGTTAATATGGCCCATAGTCATAGAAAACGATTCTCCGCTCTAGGTTTCAGTTATACGACGAAAATTTCGTATAGTGTGACATATAGTCTTATGAAAATCGAGTCGTTTTTGTCTGAGGAAGGCGAAGCCCAAGAGGTTTGCTACATAACCAGTGTGGAGTCAGCGGCGGGATGACTGCCTTCTCGGATGTGACCGAGGGAAAAGAAAGGCAGAAGCCAGCGAGCCGCATGGCTAAAAAATGAGATCTATTAGATCGTAATGCGAAGAGATAAAGTTTAGATTGATCATCGAAAATCAGATCTTACAGGTTTGTGTTTTCTATACAAAACATACTTCTTCATAAAACCTGTTATGTTAACTTTCGAAAGTTTCTTCCTAAGACTTGGTCTGATTGTACGAAGGATTTTCCGCATAAGTAATGGGAACCGGTTTTACGAAGGTTGTAAATCGGTGATATGTATACATATGTCAAAGTAACGTTGTTTTTGCGGGTTTTACGAGAAACGTTTCTGCTATGATTTCGATCTTAGGTGAAAGTTGCTTGGATTTACTCATGGAGTGTTACCGAAGTTTATTTCATTACGATCTAGTCGCAGAACGTTTTTCATAGGTTTTTTGAGAGGATTCTCATGACACATTCGTTTCTGGAACGGATTGGTCAACCAGAGGTAGATCTAGCCAACGATCGGGAAGAAAGTGTTCCTTTTAATGTGCACGATGCTACATCCATTCTCGAGTTTTCTTCGTCGCAAATTTTTTCGATGCTTTTCCGTGACTAACTTGGTACAACGGAAACTGAAAGAAATGCTTTGGTGCTTGAAGATTTCTCTTAGAAAATTTTAAATGAAACTGGCTTTATAAAGCCAGAAAGGGCTTCAAGACTTTGGCTAATCGTCGTGTTTCAGTTTGATATTGGTACAGGTTTTCAATACGCATGATTTCGACAAGAAATGTTGTATACTCTTTGAGATTATGTTCATGATCGTCTGGATATGTTGCTAGCGTTTAGACTAATTTTAGATTGTCGTTTGCCTACTTGGGACGATTTACTTTGACGAAAGCGTTTTCTTGACGATTTGGAAAAGTTTTTGAAGTTTGGAAGTATACGAGTATAGTATACATACCTACTCCCCCTTTTTTTTTACGAAAGAAAACGGTTGAACCGATACTTTGAAGGGTTGTGTACGTTTCTCCTTCCGAGGTTTGGAATGATCGATAGTCCGGGACGATTTAAAGATGACGCCGGGACTGTTGTTTCTAGGTTGACGACTTGGAATATGTCGGTTTTAAGAAAATCGCTAGAAACGAATCAGTTTCAAGACGACGTTCGTGTCTCTAGTTTTTTGTCTCTTTAGGAAGCGAGCTGGATATGCGTAGTGGCAATCATTTCTCGATTTTTAGAGAGTTTAGATCAGTTTGCAAGATCTGGCTGAACAGTTATGGAACGATATATCGAGACAGGAAAAATTGCCTAAGACTTATTTCGCTATACTATCCACCTAGGTTTTAAGTTCCCTAAAGTTCTATAGCAGTCTCAAAGGCATTTTTATTTCTTAGTAATTTCCTACGAAAATTCCAAGTCTGATTTCAAAAATTTCAAGTCAGAAATACCTTAGTTCTCTCGAAGATTCGGGTTAGCCTCTTCTCCGTTTTGTTTGCTCATTTACCCTTCTCTTTTTTTCTCTGTCTGCCCACTTCGAATAGCAAGAATATTAATTCTTCCTGGACTTCTCTGCTTTCCTGGCCGCGTTTTGGCTGCTGCCAATATTGCGGTTTTCGTGATCCATGTTTCAATCCTAGTATCATCGGATTTACGAAAATGAATGAGCATAGCGTTGAAAACTTTTTTAGCGTTCAGAAAAAGCCAGGGACGATCATGAGGTGCCAAGGATGATCAGGAAGACTTGCCAGGTGATGAGGTTTTGGCGACATATCGAGGCGCGAGAGGAAGGATGGTGAGATCGTGGAGAGAGGCGGATGGGGAATTTTGATTCTCGGACTTCGCTCCATCGCTTTCTTTATCCGAGATTCGTTTTCTACGAAAGTTTTTCCGAAAAATAATATCGAGTTTAATTTTACGAAAGTTATTCCGCAAAATGTTGTCGACCGTAATTTTACGAGATTTGTTCTGTAAAAAAGTTTTCAAGTTTTGATTGTACGAGAGCCGTGACGAGGTTAATTATTGTAACCAAACTTAATCAGGTGTTTTTCTCATATCCGTGGGATTGATCCGTGGAAGTTTCGAGTAGTTTTTTCCGAAGTATGATTTAGGTGACAAACATCGACAACTCGCGGAATTTGTTACTATGGAAGTGATACTTGAATTCGTACGAAACCTTAGGCTTCAGAAAACGTTTTAGCGGTGGTGAAACGATCTTCCGTTTTGCTTTATTTAGTCTTCGTCAGCCGTTTTAGGGTTCGAGTGATTCTATAGAAATTAACTTCGTTTCTCTGAAAGTTATTTGGAAGAAGTACGGCCGTGGGGGTTTCATAACCGATTTGCTGCGCTTCCTTTTTCTATGATAAATCTAGGGTTTTTCCGAAGGATATTCGGAAGAAGTACAGTGGCGAGTTATGTACCCGATTTGCTGTGCTTCCTTTTTTCCGCGACTAACCTAGGGTTTTTCCGCAAGATAGTCGAAAGAAGTACAGCGGCGAGTTATGTACCCGATTTGCTGTGCTTCCTTTTTTCAGCAACTAACCTAGGGGTTTTCTGCAAGATAGTCGGAAGAAGTACATCGGTGAGTTATGTACCCGATTTGCTGTGCTTCATTTTTCCGCGTTTAACCTAGGGTTTTTCTACGGTTTTGGGAAATGTGTTTTGGTAAAACCCTTACCCGTTGAGATTTCTTTAGTTTGGTAATGAGCCAAACTTACGGGGTTTGATAAGATTTATCGTTTCCCTTTATGTTTAGAAAGAGAAATCGCGAGTTCGTTTAATTGCACTTCCTGTGGCGAAAAGTCGCGGCAAAGTTTTCGATTTTCTCAAGAACTGTGGCGTTTGCGTAAGCGTTGGCCATAGGCGCAGTGGCGGCTGGAGTTGTCTTACCAGAGTTGTTGCGAACTGCGATTTTGCCTTCCGTATTTCCAGACATTGTTTTGATCAAGCGTTTTGCGGCTATGAGTTAGAGTAATCCGTACCCCCTCTCCTTCTAGCGCCAAACTGTGGGAACCAAAATTCACACTTTCGATTTCCGTTTAAATAAGGAAAGTTAGGAAAACTCTAATTTCCCAGAGGTCCCGAATATCTGCTAAACCACACGCCAAGCAATCAGAACACGAAAGTAAAGACGAAAAGAAATAAGAAATCGTAAAGAGAGCAAAATATATCTTATTCCGAAATTGCGTATGAGTGTTTACAACAATGTAGGAGCCTTGGCTACAAGAGCTGTCGGCGAGTTCCCTAGTTTCTAATAACCTAAGACTGCAGAACCTAGTTGAGTCGCAGCTCGAAATAACAAAAACGGAAAATTGCCTAATTGCTCTAAGTGCTAAGTTTGCTCTGAAAAAGTTCTCCCCTTTGTGCCTCTCTCCTAGAACTCCTTATATACTCCTCCAAGGTCAGTTTTAGCTTTTCCCTTCCTGCCCTTAAGCCGTCTTAAGTGAAAAATGGAGATATTCCATTTTTTCCGATCTTCATGTTTATCCGCGGGAACTTAACATTTTTTCTGCGTAAACTTATCTTTATATTTGCTTTTATAATAAAAACATAAACCGCCATAGTATATACGAGCTCATTCTTAAAGAATCGTAAGTGGGCTTGTAGTCGCGTTTAAGACCTCGTTGGGCCGTCTTTCGACATGAAACGTTTGTTACGATTTTCTTTTCGACAAAAACAAGTTCTCGCGGTTTTTATCGTAAAGTTTCAACGGTAACTTTGATCGGAATGATGTGAGAAATAATATGGCTGCGGTACATGGGACCTAGCATTGCGGAACATACGATAATGCATGGATTTGGGTCGTACCCATTGATCGATGTCCAAAACAGTTCGGTCGTTACGTAGCGACCTTGTCCGCGCTGGATCGGTCGCTACGTAGCGACCGACTCGTTCGCGGGTCGATCAAGTCGGTCGCTACGTAGCGCCAGCTCGTTTACGGACTGGTCGCTACGTGGCGACCTTGTCTAGATCTTTATCTGACGTTTCATGAACGTGTTCTCGGACTATTGGTGTTTAGTTTCGACGAATCAACAAAGATTAGTGCAAGATTTTACTGCAAAGTTCTTCGTAAATATCTGTTTACGAAGATTTCTTTCCATAAAAACATTAATGCTGATTTTTACGGGGACTTTCAGACATTGATTCCGTCGTGACCGATTTTGACCCCAACAAGATCCTAGTTAAACAAATCTGTGATAGTTGTTGAAATATTTTCTAAATCTTCATATATCTCTTAAGTAAGTAAGAACAATGCGCGATGCGTCCTCATCCTCAACCATATTTCTGGATTCATTTATTAACCGAATAATGCGGTTTTTTGCTCGTCTCTGCTTTGTCAATGTATCGAGTTCCTTGCCCTTTCTTGTAGTCAAAAGACCCTACTCTTTTATTTTTAGAACATTTCCTCCATCTTAAGAGCTTTAGAAAGCTTATGTGATTCAGCTGCTAACTCTTCTGGTAAAATATCATTCTTTCATACATAACCTCAACTTTTCTAAGTTTTTTTTTTTTTTTTTTTGAAAAAGGGCATAACTTTTCTAAGTTCCTACCCATGCTTTTCCGTTTTTGTATTATTTTGTCTTTTTTATTGGTTCAAAGCTCTGCGACAGTTAGAGATATGTGACTTAATGTTTGCATCAGCTGCTGGGAGTTCTGATGAGTTCCATCTTTTCAATATAACCTGTATAACCCTCAATTGAATGAATATATCTTAGACATAACATAATTTTTAGGAGAAATACTTTTCATTTTTTCCGCAGGCTTAAGAGCGTTTTTACCATGTGCATGCAACGATATATAGAGAGAGAAAAAACGAACTGAAATTGAGGACCGCAATCTAGAAAAGACGTTTGACAAACCTAAAGAATAAATATTTATCATCTCCTCTGAGGATGAAAACCTTTATTACATTTTCTAGCCGTCCTCACAAACTCCTCCAAATGACGCATAAACCCATATAATAAAATACTTATATTGTTTTTTTTTGACAAAAAAAAATACTTATATTGTTTTGTCGTACATTTTCAACAAAACTATTGCCTAGCAATACTAAATGCTTATTTTGTACATGGAATAGATGTACATTTTAAACTAGGAAATTATAAGAGAATTGAACAATGCTTCTTTATAAGAGAAGTTCGACTAGAGCTTTCAAGGCAATAGAGTTGGCGATTCCAAAGATCGAAATCTTCCATTGAAGTTTCGATCTCCATCTGATCGGTACATTCTTCGGCGTACTGATTCCCTCCTTGACGATTATCCGCGCATCGGTGATCTGACGGTCTCTGCTTCTGGTGTCCATATTGCTGCCGTCTTCCTCACGTTTTAGGTGATACGTAGCTACACGACGGCGTATACGACCTCTGATTCTGACGGTGTGTCTCACTGCTCACGACGGCGTCGGGATCTCTCTTACGGAGATCTCTCTTACGGCATCCGCGATCTCACAGAATTCAAACCGCATCGATTGAGTGTTTCATTGAATCACCAATCTTTCTCTGATTGATACGATCTTTGTCGTAGAGATCAACCGGGTTCTACCTCCTGTCTCTGGCCTGGCGATCTCTCTCTAGCCCAGTCTCTTTGCTCTGTTTCATTAACAAGGAACAGAGTCAGTGTTGCTCTGTTCTCCTCGTCTCTGTTTTGGTTGGACTCGTATGGTCTGATCTCTCTTGATGCGACCAAAAGTTGCAGACATAGGTCTTGTTCTCTCTTGATCCTAGTATTTCGTATGGGGTCGTTTCAACGGAACAAGTCCAATCATTGGATTGATATTAAAGGCAAAGGAATCCTTTATGATGAGGATGATGAACCGATCAAGTTAACTGATCAAGACACTTCTCAAAACATTATTGAATTTCAGTTGTCTGATCGGCAAGATTCTCAACCCAAAGAAACAAAATGTTTAAAAGCTTCTTCAGAAAATGCCATTACAATGGGGCTTGGAGGACCGCATTACCGCTAATGATTTGGGTAATGGAAAGTTCCTTTTGAATTTTACCACAAAAGATGATCTCAACTCTGTTCTTCGACAGGGTCTGTTTCACTTCAACTTTTGCATGTTTGTGTTGGTTCGATGGGAACCTATTGTCCATGATGATTACCCTTGGATAATCCCTTTTTGGACTCGGTTGATTGGTGTTCCTCTACACCTGTGGACGGTTAGTAATCTGAAGGGGATAGGAGCTCGGTTGGGCCATGTCCATCAGGACAAAATTGAGCTAATGGAAGGGAGAATGCTCATTGATATTGATACTCGTCGGCCGCTGAAGTTCGCGAGGAAGGCTGAATCTCCGGAAGGTGACGAGGTTACAATTGAGATCAAATACGAGATGTTATTTATGCATTGCTCTACTTGTGGTGTGCTCACCCACGAGAAGGAGTATTGTCCCTCTCTAACCCCTCAGGCTAGGATAATTCCGCCGTGTAACCGCCCTAGTGTCTTTGCAAAGGTACAGGTACCAGAAGCACCGTCGAGGTATCAACCTGTAAAGAAGGAGCCTGCGACGAGAACACAAACTGCTCAACCATATAGTGAGCACAAGGCGCGCCAGTTCAATGGTTCAAGATATGGCAACAGTGACAGGAGGTATGAGTCGGAAGCTGCTTACTCACGTGATGGAAATAGCGGTCAGGTTGATAGGATCATTAGGCGCCGGGATGATCACTTACGGAGCAACCGTTATGGGGGTTCGCGGGTTGGTAACGGGCCTTATGACCGCTACAGAGGTGATGGAAACAGCGGTGTAGCATGGAGGGAGAAGAAGGTTCAGCCTCGTCAAGGAACAGAGCGCTTGGACGCAGCATCTGATGGGAAAGATACTGTCTGTTACGGACATACATCTACTCACAGTAACGCTTTGATAATTCATGATCGCAAGAGCTCCGAGAGCAAGATCAGTGAGGAAACTCAAGGTATCCGGCGATTGGCTAGCACTATTGTTACACCATCTCGGATTGATCGCGAGAGGGAGGAGAACGTCACAAAACGTCCCAAAGTATCACCTCGGATTTTATCTTTTGATTCACTGAGTGATAAGGAGCCGGAGACAGGTGGTGGAGAGGACCGGATCTTTATCTGACGTTTCATGAACATGTTCTCGGATTATTGGTGTTTAGTTTCGACGAATCAACCGAGATTAGTGCAAGATTTTACCGCAAAGTTCTTCGTAAAGATCTGTTTACGAAGATTTCTTTCCGTAAAAACATTCATGCTGATTTTTACGGGGACTTTCAGACATTGATTCCGTCGTGACCGATTTTGACCCAAACAAGATCCTCGTTAAACAAATCTGTGATAGTTGTTGAAATATTTCCTAAATCTTCATGTATCTCTTAAGTAAGTAAGAACAATGCGCGATGCGTCCTCATCCTCAACCATATTTCTGGATTCATTTATTAACCGAATAATGCGGTTTTTTGCTTGTCTCTGCTTTGTCAATGTATCGAGTTCCTTGCCCTTTCTTGTAGTCAAAGGACCCTACACTTTTATTTTTAGAACATTTCCTCCATCTTAAGAGCTTTAGAAAGCTTATGTGATTCAGCTGCTAACTCTTCTGGTAAAATATCATTCTTTCATACATAACCTCAACTTTTCTAAGTTCCTCCCCATGCTTTTTCGATTTTGTATTATTTTGTCTTCTTTATTGGCTAAAAGCTCTGTGACAGTTAGAGATATGTGACTTAATGTTTGCATCAGCTGCTGGGAGTTCTGATGAGTTCCATCTTTTCAATATAACCTGTATAACCCTCAATTGAATGAATATATCTTAGACATAACATAATTTTTAGGAGAAATACTTTTCATTTTTTCCGCAGGCTTAAGAGCGTTTTTACCATGTGCATGCAACGATATATAAAGAGAGAGAAAAAAAGAACTGAAATTGAGGACCACAATCTTGAAAAGACGTTTGACAAACCTAAAGAATAAATATTTATCATCTCCTCTGAGGATGAAAACCTTTATTACATTTTCTAGCCGTCCTCACAAACTCCTCCAAATGATGCATAAACCCATATAATAAAATACTTATATTGTTCTTTTTTTTTGACAAAGAAAAATACTTATATTGTTTTGTCGTACATTTTCAACAAAACTATTGCCTAGCAATACTAAAATGCTTATTTTGTACATGGAATAGATGTACATTTTAAACTAGGAAATTATAAGAGAATTGAACAATGCTTCTTTATAAGAGAAGTTCGACTAGAGCTTTCAAGGCGATAGAGTTGGCGATTCCAAAGATCGAAATCTTCCATTGAAGTTTCGATCTCCATCTGATCGGTACGTTCTTCGGCGTACTGATTCCCTCCTTGATGATTATCCGCGCATCGGTGATCTGACGATCTCTTCTTCTGGTGTCCATATCGCTGCCGTCTTCCTCACGTTTTAGGTGATACGTAGCTACACGACGGCGTATACGACCTCTGATTCTGACAGTGTGTCTCACTGCTCACGACGGCGTCGGGATCTCTCTTACGGAAATCTCTCTTACGGCATCCGCGATCTCACAGAATTCAAACCGCATCGATTGAGTGTTTCATTGAATCACCAATCTTTCTCTGATTGATACGATCTTTGTCGTAGAGATCAACCAAGTTCTATCTCCTGTCTCTGACCTGGCGATCTCTCTCTGGCTCAGTCTCTTTGCTCTGTTTCATTAACAAGGAACAGAGTCAGTGTTGCTCTGTTCTCCTCGTCTCTGTTTTGGTTGGACTCTTATGGTCTGACCTCTCTTGATGCGACCAAAAGTTGCAGACATAGGTCTTGTTCTCTCTTGATCCTAGTATTTCGTATGGGGTCGTTTCAACGGAATAAGTCCAATCATTGGATTGATATTAAAGGCAAATGAATCCTTTATGATGAGGATGATGAACCGATCAAGTTAACTGATCAAGACACTTCTCAAAACATTACTGAATTTCAGTTGTCTCCGATCGGCAAGATTCTCAACCCAAAGAAACAAAATGTTGAAAGGCTTCTTCAGAAAAAGCCATTACAATGGGGCTTGGAGGACCGCATTACCGCTAATGATTTGGGTAATGGAAAGTTCCTTTTGAATTTTACCACAGAAGATGATCTCAACTCTGTTCTTCGACAGGGTCCGTTTCACTTCAACTTTTGCATGTTTGTGCTGGTTCGATGGGAACCTATTGTCCATGATGATTACCCTTGGATAATCCCTTTTTGGACTCGGTTGATTGGTGTTCCTCTACACCTGTGGACGGTTAGTAATCTGAAGGGGATAGGAGCTCGGTTGGGCCATGTCCATCAGGACAAAATTGAGCTAATGGAAGGGAGAATGCTCATTGATATTGATACTCGTCGGCCGCTGAAGTTCGCGAGGAAGGCTGAATCTCCGGAAGGTGACGAGGTTACAATTGCGATCAAATACAAGATGTTATTTAAGCATTGCTCTACTTGTGGTATGCTCACCCACGAGAAGGAGTATTGTCCCTCTCTGACCCCTCAGGCTAGGATAATTCCGCCGGGTAACCGCCCTAGTGTCTTTGCAAGGGTACAGGTACCAGAAGCACCGTCGAGGTATCAACCTGTAAAGAAGAAGCCTGCGACGAGAACACAAACTGCTCAACCATATAGTGAGCACAAGGCGCGCCAGTTCAATGGTTCAAGATATGGCAACAGTGACAGGAGGTATGAGTCGGAAGCTGCTTACTCACGTGATGGAAATAGCGGTCAGGTTGATAGGATCATTAGACGCCGAGATGATCACTCACGGAGCAACCGTTATGGGGGTTCGCGGGTTGGTAACGGGCCTTATGACCGCTACAGAGGTGATGGAAACAACGGTGTAGCATGGAGGGAGAAGAAGGTTCAGCCTCGTCAAGGAACAGAGCGCTTGGACGCAGAATCTGATGGGAAAGATACTGTCTGTTACATACATACATCTACTCACAGTAACGCTTTGATAATTCATGATCGCAAGAGCTCCGAGAGCAAGATCAGTGAGGAAACTCAAGGTATCCGGCGATTGGCTAGCACTATTGTTACACCATCTCGGATTGATCGCGAGAGGGAAGAGAACATCACAAAACGCCCCAAAGTATCAGCTCGGGTTTTATCTTTTGATTCACTGAGTGATAAGGAGCCAGAGACAGGTGGTGGAGAGGACCGGATTATCGACGCTCTAACTGATATGGATATTGCGGATGAACAAGATGGTGGACTGATGGATTGCGACGTGCAGAATGACGATCTGATGGGGCTAGAGATGGCGAGATGAAGGAGAAAACAACACATACCAAGTCGGCTGGTAGAGCCCCGAGCGGTAGCAAGCATGGCTCCAAGCTGAGAATCCCTTTGGGTATTCAGAACAAGAAATTTGGGATTCTCCGTCTGGGATCTCCACATAAGCGTTCATCTTCGTCTCATGATACCTGTACTATTGGAGAAAAGGGGAGATCAAGACATCATCATCTCAGTTCGAAGAAACAAAAATCTGGGTCATCCAAAAATGAAGGTTCGATGGGGTCCTTAAACCCATCCCCCCCCCATCAATGAAGACACTCCGTTGGAACTGTCGAGGGATTGGGAGCGACCTCACAGTTCGACACCTAAAGGAGATGTGTCAGAGGCATCGCCCAGGACTTGTGTTCCTTACTGAGACGAAGAACAGAAGGCTGCTGTTGCAAAACATTCATGCCGACTTAGGATTTGACCAGTTGTTTACCGTTGATCTACTTGGACTCAGCGGAGGTTTAGCTTTATTTTTTATGGATGATTTTCAAGTTAATGTTTTATTTTCGAATAACAGAATGATTGACATTGAGGCAGTCATTGATGGAATAAAATTTTTCATGATGTTTGTTTATGGTGACCCTGTTCTGGAACGACGAGATCAAGTTTGGGAACGTCTTACGCGTTTCTCAACAACTAGAAATGGACCTTGGTTCATGATAAGAGACTTCAATGAAATTATAGGTCATAATGAAAAGGAAGGAGGGAGACAGCGCCCTGATAGCTCGTTTCTACCCTTTAAGCAAATGCTTACAGATTGTGGGATGTTAGAGTTTCCTTTTACGGGAGACATGCTTTCATGGGTAGGGAAGAGAGCAGGACATGTCACTGTTCGATGTTGTCTAGACAGAGCAGTAGGAAATGCTGATTGGCATGAGAAGTTCCCACATTCTAATGTTAAGTACATGAGGTTATGGGGGTCGGATCATCGTCCGATTCTTGCTGACATACTTAAAAAGCCAACGAGAAGATCAAAAAAAATCCAAATTCAACAGAAGATGGCTAGATAACGAAGAGCTAAGGCAAGTTATTTTAGAGGGATGAAAATCTCCTGATCTTCCCCCGGATGCGAGTATAATGGAACATATCTCTAGCTGTCGGAAAGCCTTGAGTGATTGGAGGAGACAACATAACATTAACTCTGCAAAGTTAGCGGATGAACTAAAGGAGAAGGTCGAGGGCTTATACATAGATGATAATGCGACAACTGAGCAAATTGCAGCAGCGTTGAAGGAACTTTCTGATGCTCTTAAGGCAGAAGAAATGCTTTGGAAACAGAAGAGTAGAGTGTTTTGGCTGCGAGAGGGGGACAAGAATACAAAATATTTTCATGCCTTGACGAAGCAAAGGAGAGCACGGAACAAAATCACGCAGCTATTGGATGCAGAAGGCAACATAGTTGAGGATGAGGAAGGTCTGGTAGCCATTGCGACTAGCTATTTTCGGCAAATCTTTGAGTCGTCTATTCCAGAAGACATTGAAGAGAAGTTCCCACGACGATCACAGGAGATATGAATGACAGCCTCACGGCTCCCGTTTCCGAATGGGAAGTCAAACTAGCTCTCTTTGCCATGTATCCAGATAAGGCGCCGAGACCAGACGGGATGACTGCACTTTTTTACCAGAAGTTTTGGGATATAGTCAAGGAGGATTTAACTCTTATGGTTAATAAATTCCTCTTTGAAGGGAATATCACCAATGGGTTGAACGATACAAATATTTGTCTTATCCCAAAGACAACAAAGCCTAATGATATGGCTCAATTAAGACCCATAAGTTTGTGCAATGTCAGCTACAAGATTGTCTCCAAGGGCTTATGCCAGAGACTAAAGAAAGTATTACCCGGGTTGATATCAGAAACCCAGTCAGCCTTTGTAGCGGGGAGACAGATATCAGATAATATCATGATTGCTCAAGAAATGTTCCATGCCCTGCGAACCAAACCGAGTGGACGTAATAAGAGGATGGCCATCAAAACAGACATGAGTAAAGCATATGACAGAATGGAATGGTCGTTTATCGAAGCTGTGATGCGAAAGATGGGATTTTCTGAAACATGAGTCACATGTATTATGAGGTGCATCACGTCGGTAAAATATAAGGTTCTTATGAATGGCCAGCCAAGAGGGAATATTGTTCCAGGTAGAGGCCTACGACAAGGAGATCCTTTGTTTCTTTTCATTTTTATTCTGTGCACGAAAGCGCTCGTTAGCATTCTCAATCATGCAGAGAACCAAGGAAAGATAACGGGGATGCGCGTCACACGCGCATGTCCTTCGGTATTTCACCTTCTCTTTGCTGATGATAGCCTTTTCTTCTGTAAGGCGGAGCCCCGTGAATGTGAAGAAGTAATGAAAGTAGTCAGGACATATGGTAAAGTATCTGGCCAATGTATTAACTTCGACAAATCCTCTTTACTCTTTGGTAAGAGGATTAATGCAGCTACAAGGCAGGAGATTAAAGATGTACTTGGAATTCATAATGATGGTGGGATGGGGAAGTACTTGGGAATCCCAAAGGATATTAGTGGATCCAAATGCAAACTCTTTGCATTTCTAAAGGACAACTTGATGCACAGGGTAAACGGGTGTACTGGTAGATGGCTCTCAAAAGGGGGGAAGGAGGTAATGATCAAGTCCATTTTACTCGCTCTCCCGACATACGTCATGTCGACGTTTTTGCTCCCATTGGAGATTTGTGAGAACCTCGCTAGTGCCATTGCACAATTTTGGTGGAGTTCGAATCCGCCAAAAAGAGGCACACACTGGGCGATATGGGAAAAGGTTTGTCTACCAAAAGAGGAGGGAGGGATTGGGTTCAGATTGATTTATGAGTTCAATTTAGCATTACTGGCAAAACAATTATGTAGATTGGTCCAGTACCCTGATTCACTTGTTGCCAGAGTCTTGAAGGGCATATATTATAGGATGACCTCGCCATTGCGAGCAGTCTTTACAAGTAGTCCATCATATGTGTGGACAAGCATCTCCGCCGCACGGAAACTATTACTCCTGGGGATCAGACAGAAGATTCATTCTGGCTATGAAGTCAGGGTGTGGGAGGATCCATGGATCCCAACGAGACATGCTAGACCAGCTATACCTGTAGCGCCTGTGATGAACTCGAATATGAGAGTTAGCGATCTCATTAATCAGGAATCGAAGGAATGGTACGAAGGGGTATTAGAGGACTATGTCCATCCTGGTGATATACCACTCATTTACAGTATGACCATAAGCTCTACTCATCGCCACGATACTTTCTGCTGGGAATACACGAGAAATGGTCAATACACAGTTAAGTCTGGATACTGGGTAGCTCAAAATTTGTTGAAGCCAGATGAGGAAAAGGAGATACTGGAACCAAGTATCACTAAACTTCAAGCCTTTTCTTGGAAGTTGAAAGCGCCTAGGAAGATGTGTCATCTTATATGGCAAGTGATAACGGGTCAGGTGGCAGTAACGAGAAATCTAGTAAGGAGGAATATGAGGTGTGATAATTACTGCCCGAGGTGTGGGGAAGCAGGGGAATCTGTAACTCATGCTATATTTGAATGCCCTCCTACTCTGCAAGCATGGTCCTTATTGGCAACTCCTACAGGTCCAGGCACATTCCCAGTGTCAAGCGTCTATACAAACATGGACTATCTATTCTGGAGGAAGAAGAATATCATAGAACTAGATCAAGACAGGGATCCTTAACCCTGGATAATATGGTATATTTGGAAGGCCCGCAATGATAAGCTCTTCAGGGGAATAGACAGAGATCCTTTGAAACTAGTCCGATATGCAGAAAGCGAATGCCAAGCCTGGTTCAGTGCAAACGAGATGATACCATCGGTAGTGCAAGTCAATAATGGTGAGGATAATCAAGTCTTAAGTTTGGGTAATATTTACCTCCTGGATGGATCGTGGACAGCTTCTGATCGCTTTAGTGGATGTGGATGGGCTTGGATGGATAGTGGGGAGAACATACAACTTATGGGTACACAGAACATCACTCGATGTGAATCAGCATTACATTCTGAGGTGGAAGCACTGCGTTGGGGGATGGAGAATATGCTTCAACACTCGCCATGCAAGAGCTTTGAAACAGACTATAAGGAGCTGATTGCAATGGTAAAGGAATCCCAGAAGTGGCCAAGATTTGCGACAAAATTGGAGAAGATAGAGACGCTGCAGATTTGGTTTCCGGACTTCAAAATCACTCATGTTCCGCGAGTGCGCAATCAGTTTTCGGACTTTTTAGCTAAGACTGCTAGGACCTTTCGTAGAGAGTTACTTTTCATTGTTGTTCTATTCCGGTCTGGTTACCCAGACCAGCTTGAGTAATAGAATGACCGTTCGAAGTCAAAAAAAAAACTAGGAAATTATATTTTATTTCGAAAATTTAAATGATAAGAGCACCATTAACCCTAAAACCCCATTTGGGTTCTTATTTATTTATTTATTATTATTATTTTAAAAAAATAATAAAAACGAACCAATCGCGGGCCGTCACGTGTCAGTGGAACCCGCAAACAGTACAAGAACCCCACCAAACTTGCCTCTTGCAGAAGAGAAAAAAAATGTGGTTTTAAAAAAAAATTGTGGGACCCACCTCTTAAGAACCCACTTTAAGAGGTGGGGATATTATGAAAAATACTTCAGTTAAGAAAACTGGCTTCCAAAACAGACATTATCAAAATCTAAAAATTACTAGTTAGCAAATTGCTCCTTCATAAGATTGTTGAGGAATGTATAAACTTCAAAAATAAAACATACTCCCTTTTCTGTTGACAATATATATGACCACGATTAAATATATAAAAGCCCTTGAATCTAAACCAAACAATAATAATTTGATAACTAATTTAAGAGTTTCTTCTCTGTCGCTTTGGTTATACGAAGTAAAATTCTTGCGTGAGCAAGAGGCAGATGGTAGTAAATATCAAGAGTGATCCTTCAACGATGATCATGAGTCACTCGTGACTTCGTTGTCTAATTTGATAGCAATAAAATATAATTTAATGAAACTTTATAATATTCTATGGTGTATTCAAAGGACTTGATTGTTTCTGAAATTAGGGGCAAGAACGTGGGTGCTCTAGAATAGGAGATTCCATCTCTCATTCGACTTCGAGGTGCCAACAACCTTCTTTTCTCTTTGTGTTTGGGTTTCTGTATAAGTATTAAAGCTACAACTTTTATTGATCAGGTAGAGGCCAAAGTTGTGTTTTTAATTTCAGGTTTATCTTAATGGGTTTTCTACTCTAGCAAAGTAATATTTTATGTGCTCACATCATACCTTCCATGTTTTGAAAATGATTTCCACTTTTTAGACTTTATTCATGTTTTCAGTCTTTTGCATATTTCTGTCCAGTTGAATTTGTCTAGTAGTCCATCAACATTGACTTTGTAATGTAACTTTGTGATCATTACCTCATAACACGTCCAGATTCGGATTTTGACAGCTTCATTCTTGTCCATTCTTTATTTATATGGCCTTGAGACAGATATTGCTAGTATCTCATTTGCTTGAAAGAAAGATAAGCCACCACTGACTGGAATCGTTGCAGAACATCTTACGCAGAGCTGAATCTAACGTTATAGAGGCTTCAAGTCAGCTTACTATTTCAGAAATAAATGGACTACTTTTTCAGAAATTCGTATCTGGAAACCAAGTCCGTTCTTCGCCAGGTTCCTAAGAAGGCCGGATCTGATCTAGCGTCTCCTTCTCAGGCGCTGGACGTTGCGATAGCTATTAGTGGGAGCACCAAAAGCAAGAATGTCGTTAAGTGGGCGCTCGAAAAGTTTTCTTCTGACAAAAACCTCGTGTTCAAGCTGATTCATGTCCATCCAAAGATTACTTCTGTACCTACACCCTGTAAGTTCAAAATATTTATTCTCTACCTGACTGAGACTTTATGTAAGTTAATTGCTTAGTAGCTTGATACACGGTTTATGCTTCCTTCCAAAGCGGGAAGGACAGTCTCTATCTCTGAGGCACCAGAAGATGTGGCGGCTACTTATAGACGACAAGTGATGGAGAAGACAAAAGAAACTCTTCTTAAACCTTACAAGAAGATGTGCGAGCGGAAAAAGGTTTTAGTTTTTGTCTTTCTTGGTCTTCCTTTATCAGATATCTTATAGATAAAGATTTTTCTTGAATCTGCTTAACACAGGTTGCTGTAGAACTTCAAGTGCTTGAATCAAATAGTGTGGCAGTTGCGATAACCAGAGAGGTTAATCAGCACTTGATAAGCAGGCTTGTGATTGGAGGCTCGTCTCATGTTGGATTGGACGGGTACGGCTTGACACGTTATGTTTTTTAGTTTGATTTATGTATGTGATTGAACAGAGTTTTTCTCAGATGAGTTTATGGGTTGAGACTATTACATTTACAGGAATCGTGATGTTACCGCGAAAATATCAGCCTATGTGTCAGAACTTTGTACAGTTTATGTTGTCTCAAAAGGAGTCTACATTCTTTCGAAAAATGTAGCTACAAGAGATTCCGGTAGTGAGAGAACCGACACATCTAGCTACTCTTCTAGTTCAGGACATATCTCAGGTTTGGAGCTTTTCACCAGTCATTAACTGATGAATGAACCATGACATTAATTTTCCTTTTGTATATTCCTCAGCTGCACTGAAATCCAAATCTCTTGTTCTTTCCAATAAGAGATTACAACGTCTCCCGACAATAGCAAGAGGGGTGTCTGTTCGTATGGAAACCAGTTCTGTTGACTCATATGAAACTAAAAGTATGTTTTCCGATCAAGTTAGCAAGAGAAGTAGCCCTGAAACATCGCGTACCGTTACTTGGAATCCTCCTCGACGTTATATGTCAAGCAACGAAAATGTTACTCAAGGTGATGATTATTTCACAGATAACCAGGTAAGGTTTCATTAGACATTTCTTAATCCCTGGGTCGATGAGCTATTTTTTATATCTTACAACATCAATGTCTTCCAAACTATAACTGCATTTCATATATCCCCGAATTTAAAGTGACATCCATATCCTCACATTGAAAATTCAAAACTTCAAACCCTCTCAAAACTAAAGTTGAAACTTCCAAAACTCATAAACCTTACTTATAAATTAGTTTAAAGATGGTTTAGTGTTATGGAATCAAACAATAAACCTTATATATCTGATTTTAAACCAAACCAAACTAGGGGTATTAGAGGGTATTAATTTTTTTTGGTGGGGAGGGGGTGGGGGAGGTTTGGAGGTTTGAACTTTCAATTTGTGGATTCCGAACTTTAAATTAGGAGATATATAGAATGCGGTCACAGTTTAGGAGACAACTGATGTTATACGACAGTTTTCCTCGGGATATATCTCGTTGACCTTAAACCCTCTTGCAAAATCGAAAGCATTTGGAAATCAGAGGTTTTTTTCCCTGATTTCAGAACACACTCCACGAAATTAGAAAGTTGAAAGATGAACTTAGACAGGCTCAAGAAATATATGCAATGGCTCAAGTAGAAACCTTGGATGCTTCTCGCAAGGTCCGCATGAAGAATCTCTATAAAAGAAAATGGATAACTTGTATTTTATGAAGCATCTTAGCTATTGGTATGTGTGTCTAATATATTTTCCACCTTTATGTGTTTCAGCTGAATGAGCTTGAATTTGAAGAGCTAAAGCTTTAGGAGAACGGAACAAAGGGGTTAGAAGAAAAGGAAACACAGAAGTTTGAGCAGATGAGAAGGGAAACGAGAGAGGTCGCACAAAAAAGAGAAGCCAGAGAGAAGGACGACAAGCTTAAAGAAAGGTCCCTTGTGGCTCCCAAGCTGCAATACCAAGAGTTCACTTGGGAAGAATTCAAAACCGCAACTTCATCATTCTCTGAAGATCTAAAAATTGGAAAGGGAGCTTACGGGGCTGTTTACAAATGCAAACTCCGTCATACAGCTGCCGCAGTCAAAGTTTTGCATTCCGCTGAAAGTAATCTTTCAAAGCAATTCGATCAAGAGGTACATAGACAGCCTAAGCGTTGTTGTTCTTGATTGAAGTTTCTCCATTGTTCAAAAAATTGTGACATTTTTATTCTCTCTTAGATTGAAATATTGAGCAAGATCAGGCATCTACACTTGGTTCTCCTTCTAGGCGCTTGTCCAGAGCACGGAGCCCTAGTCTACGAGTACATGGAAAATGGTAGCTTGGAAGATAGACTATTCCAAGTCAAGAAAAGTCAACCAATCCCATGGTTCCTCCGGTTCAGGATAGCCTGGGAAGTCGCATCAGCGCTCATTTTCCTCCACAAATCAAAACCGACACCAATCATCCACCGTGATCTCAAACCAGCCAACATCTTGCTTGATCAAAACTTTGTCAGCAAAGTAGGAGACGTGGGCATCTCCACAATGCTCCAAGTCGACCATTTATTAACACAATTCACAACGTACAAACAGACAAGTCCCGTGGGAACACTATGCTATATAGATCCTGAATATCAACGAAGCGGGATGTTATCTTTCAAATCAGACGTATATGCGTTTGGAATGATCATTCTACAGCTTCTTACCGCTCTTCCGGCCATAGCACTAACGTATAAAGTAGAAACAGCAATGGAGAAGAATGTCGAGTTTATACAGATTCTTGATAAAAAGGCTGGTGACTGGCCGATGGAAGAAACCCGTAAGTTAGCCGCTTTGGCCCTCTCTTGTACAGAGATCCGTGTTAAAGACAGGCCTGATCTGGAAACTCAGATTCTTCCAGCACTGGAGAGCTTTAAGAATGCAGCTGAAAAAGTAAGAAACTTGATTTCCTCTGCAAGCAAGCAACCTCCAAGACATTTCCTCTGCCCATTACTTAAGGTAATAACTTGTTCATTACGTTACCTATTTCTTGCGAGAGGAGTTAGGGAAGAATGTTCTTCTGTTTGCAGGATGTGATGAGTGATCCATGTGTTGCGGCTGATGGCTATACTTATGACCGACGAGCCATAGAGGAATGGATGGAGGACCACTGTACCTCGCCGGTGACTAACTTGCCGTTACAAAACATTAAACTTTTGCCCAATCACAGTGTTTGTGCAGCAATGGTCGAATGGAGACATACAAATCAGTAAGGCAAGCAAAAGGGTGCGCTCCATTTTAGTGACTCCTCTTTCTGAAACTGTGTAGCGTGTGTAGCCAATATCAACAGCCTGGTGTTCTTTTTTTTTTTTTTTTTTTTTTTGAACATAACAACAGCCTGGTGTTCTCATAGCATTTTTCTTTTGTGGTGCTGGTTTATTTTGTGGGACCAAAATCTCAAATGCTATTATTAAGAGAACTTAATCTCATATGTTCTTAACGAGTCTACATACTTTTATGATCTTAATAAAATAATAAATTCCAATTTTGCCTTTTTATTTATCCTTCCATTATAACTTTTAAATATCAGATCTCGAATATCGATATATCTTTATATATAAAGAAAGCATTGTATCTCTCCTGAGGGCTCCACGTCGGATGCCACGTCGAAAATAGGGTCTTCCTCGCGCTGACACGTCAGATCCGCAGCGTATCATTTAAGTGTGATCCGGTTGTTACGGGCTTGGCATTGGGGCTTCATACTATGTCCGTACGCGGCCCGACTACCACAATCTCCTCCTGGTAGAACCCTAATCATCCTCTACGCTCACCTTCGTGATCTCCGCTCTCCTTCGATCGGCGCAGCTGCGCTCCATCTTCTGTAACGGTTCTTCGATAATTAATGGACTTAAATCGTCTTAAATCACCACTGCGAAGCTTCCTCCTGCGCCGCTCCTCTGCTATAAAAAGATCTCACCGGTACGTATCGCGTTACCTACACTTTAGTACTCTCACGACTCATTGATACTCGAATCTGACCCACCGCTCAGTTTGCATTGCGGTTGTGTCAGCGATCTCTTCTCAATGCACAGATCATAGTGGCGTTGTGTCTTGCAGCGGCGATTGATGCTGTGGAGGATCCGGTTCGGTTAAGGCATGTGTTTCTTTCTAGGCTGAAGAGAGGTGATGAATCAGAAGATGAACAGACCTGACTTTGTAGGTATCATAATTTTTCAAGATCTGTAATCGTATTATATTTTTTCTGGATTCGTAGTTCATTGGCCCAACGTTAATTGGAAAGGTGAGTGTTACCTTGATTTATGTTTAACGCTTCAAGTTTGTTCCTAAAGCTGTGTTTTTGTTTTTTTTTTTTTTTTTTTTGTGCGACTTCCTAAAGCTGTGTTTTTTCTCCCTCACATTCATGTGTTTTTTTGTTGTTGTTTCTTGCAGTATCCAACTCAGCATACTTTGATTGGTTGGTTCCCCTCTCATATTCATCATCAAATTGCTTTCTGCAGTCTCCAAGTAAGCTATGAACATCTTTCAAGAATAGTACGTTACTTTTACTTTGAAAATTTTCAATCCTTTGTATCAGAAAGTAGTTACTAATTTGCATCTTTTGTTTTCAAGTCAAATAGTCCTAAGGAGAAGAAGAGATACAGCCATAAACAAGCATTGGATATTGACGATGCAAACACCGTCTCTATCACCATCAATCATCTGCCACCTCCAATCAGTTTAGGACTTTACTAGGATTCTGGAGTTAAGTTTTTGGTTAGACCATTTTTTTTTTGTTTGCTTGCTATGTGATACTTGATGTAATCTTTGCTTGAGACTGCTCCTACTTACGAATTATATGATTCCAGTCACTGTGATGTGTTTGCCTGAGTGTGTTAAACACGTCCTGTCTATTTCTATAGCAATGTGATACTTGAGAAGAAACGTTCTATGTTTTATGTTACTAAAGTGATGTTGAAGCTTTGTTTCTTTTCTCTATTTCAACCTTATATTTGAGTCTCTCTCTCTCTCTATTGTTCTGCTCAGTTATTTTAGATGAATATAGTGTATGTATCCTTTCCTTCTTTATGCTTAGAGTGTTTTCATCTTTACTTGGACAACTATCTGCAGTTTCATGTTAGAATATCTTTATACACCTTGGAGAGAATCCTTTTTGAATCGCTGTTTCCTTCAAAATGATAACCTAACATTCTTCTATTTACTTCATTACTTGTGGTGTTACAGGCTCAGCTTCTTAAAGATTGCGGCACAACACCAGCTACACCGGTTAAACTTAGGAAAGCATCTGAAAACCTGGAAACTCCTCAACGTGGAAAACAATTTACATCTTCCCAGTTTGATTCTTGGATCTCCAGTTACTCTGATGTAGTGTTTCACTTGGATGAGAAAACACCTGAAGCCTATGGAGAGGAGGTTTCAGAGCAAACTCCTAGCAGGTGAAGACGTGCCAGATGTTACTTTTCTCAGCTAGATTCTTACATAACTTAATAAGTTCTGAACGTTTCATGGATCTTGAATTCACTCTTCTTTTTTTTTCCAATATCAGTTGCATAACGTATTCCCAAAACAGTGCAAAGATCTCCACTGGATATAGCCATGCTGGTGAAGAAAGCTAAGGAAGCATTGGTGCTGCATTCAGGGATGGGGTGGATATAACTAGACACCAAGTTGCCACTGACAGCAACGGGAAAGAGAAAGTCAGTGCGGTTTGAATGTGATTTTGATCAGTCTTACTTATATATAGGTTTGGGGTGTCATTATTATGGAAATGAAAGGGCGCAAGTAAGGATTTTAGTCATACATCATTTTTCTCATAAGTCCATTTTCCACACACCCTATGGGCTTATTAGCGGAGGTTCTATTCGTTTTGTTCGCTACACGCCATCCAAAATGAACCTAGAATTTATTTATATATGCTAAATTATCATCTAAAAAAAAGTTTGACGATAATTTCGTTTGATAAAATATGTGTAGTACAGTGGTTATTGAAATATGAATTTTGTATATATTGTAACATATATATAACGTTTGATTTAAAAATATTCAACAGATACATATTAGGGCAATTCTTTAAAATAGCTATTTTTAAGTTTTTGTTGCAACAATAGCATTCAAAAAATAAAATGATCAAAATAGATTTTTTTTTAATTTTTGAAACTTTAAATATTTATTTTTTATTTTTTAAATTTGAAACTCTATCTCCAAAACTCCACCTCTTGATTTTAAACCTTAAATCTAGATTATTAATCCTTGGATATAAGTGCATATTTACTTTTTAATAAAATTTATTTTGGTCATTTTCTTATTTGAAGTTTATTTTTGTGAAAATAAAATAAAAAGGGCTATCCAAAGAAATTTTTCATTAAAAAACCACGTAAAACTTCAACATATATAATATATTATACGCAACGACTTCTAAACACAAACATTAAAATAAAATGTAATAAATTTAATCTACATAATCCCTCCACACCTAAAGATTCTTAACAGCTATAAAAATTCTAATACATTTATGTTGCAAATGCTAACACAAAACGCATGCAATCAAAATACACAATAAAATTGTCATACAAATCACACATAAGTTATATTCTGTGCGAAGCGCGGATCGATCCTAGAACGTTTATAGTTGGTTCAACCATGAACCAGTCAAGTAGTCTGATTGGATCCATGCTAGGTAAAGTTTACTGTTTTACATAATTAAAAAATATATTTCAAAGAGAGTAAGAAATAAAATAAATATTAAAAATAAATATATCTCAAAGAGAGTAAGAAATAAAATAAATATTAAAAATATATAAAACATAAAAAACTTATATGTTAAATCTCAACTGCAATTCTGAATAATACCACTACCAGTATTGAAAAATGTAAAATAATGACATAATAAAATGTTTTTATTTTGATAAACATATGTTTTTAAATAAAAATAACAAAACTAAATAATAAATAAATTTTTAAATTATTTATAAATTATTAAAATAAATAAACATATATTTTTATAGCATAATTATTATTTTCAAGAGAAATTAAAATATTTTTTATTTATAAATTATTAGTTATTTTCAAAATTGTTAACATAATAAAAAGTTATTAGTTATATTTAAAATTGTAAGGACTTTTAAAATATATTAGAAATATGCATTGATGTAAGAAAAGTAAAATATAGTTTCATTTATACAATTTCAATAAACCTATTTAAAAAAGTTAGTCAACAAAAAAAGGAAAGCTAAATATTAACACAAAAACTACATAAATAATATTAATGATTAATATATATTATTTAACTAAACATTTAAAATTTTAAACAAATATTAAAAAGTATAATAAAAGTCCCGCCCGTAGGGCGGGCCGACCCTAGTAACTATGTATAATTAAGGTTCTAGTTTTACCGAGTTTTACACGGACAATGGTACATCTTGGTATAATTAGAAGTAGAACTAGATGATAACCGGCGCGCATGCGCAGATTGAGTTTTTTATACTAATATTTGTTCATTAAATGATTTTAACATTAAGATCTCAATAAGTTTTCATTGAAAGTTTTGAAATTAACATATTTTTATATTTTTATATAGTATATAATTTAATTTAAATGATATTAATATATATAATATGAATATTTATTACTGAATCTTCATATTCATACGATTTATGATCATTTGTATCTTCTTTGAATAAAAAAAAAGTTAAACCTTTGATCACAAAAAAAATTAATGTGGGACTTTTATCATTTTTAGTAATTTATAGTCATTTTAAAAAATTCAAAATATAATATACAAGAAAAAATTTAAATATTTTTATTATATGCTTAATGTGATTGTTTAATTTCTTTTAATAATATAAAACTAAATAAAAAAAAAGATAAGATATAAAAGTTGTTATCAAATATATGTTATTCATAACCATTAATTGTCATATATATGTTACTCATATTAAGTAATTTTGTAGTTTTTATTTAAAGAAATAATAGATAATTTTCTTTTGTACACTACTAATCAATTTGATATTGGTTTAATAAAAAATATAATATATATTTATATGGACCAATTTATTTTTCTAAAGATTCTAAGAATCATCCTACTGATGACACGTGGCTACGAAAACATATTGCAATGCTCTAGGATTAATATATAAGGGATTATAGTCTTACCAAATTATACATAGACAATTATACCAAGTTGTACCTCGAGGATGGTACAACTTGGTATAACTAACACATAATAGTACAACTTGGTATAACTAGCACCTAGTTTTATCAAGTTCTACAATTTTACCAAGTTTTACTCGAACGATTAAACAACTTTATAAAACTGTGTTTTCTAAGTTGATATAATTTCTGAGATTTTCATATTTTCTAGTAAATTTTCGGATTTGTACATAAAAAAGAATAAAGTTGAAAGAGAATTTGAAGATTGAAGGAAGATTTGGAAGCCAAAGGAGAAAAAAAACAGAAACAATGAAGAATAAGAAAAGTGGAAACTTTTTGGGTGAAGCGAAGAAGAACGAAGAGGAAATCAAGGAAAACTAGAAAGAAGAATGAAAAGAAGAGAAAATCTAAGAAAAAATGAAAAAGGGATTCGAGTAGAAACAAGAGAAAAAATGAAAGGATGAAGAAGAAAGAAAAGAATAGTGAAGGAAGAGATGGAGAAAATGGTGTTAATAGATAACGTTTAGAGGCAGATAATATAAATAAGTGAAATAATTAAAGGTTGGAAAGGTATTTCTTAACGCTGGATAATTATGATTTTACAAACTATGAAAATATTATAGATGACTCACTACAAGAAAACATGCCTATAACGAGGAAAAAGGTACCGAGTAAATTTACGAGTAAATTACTACGAATTTACGAGGGAATATGATTTCGTCGTAAAATCGTAATAAAGTTACGAGGAAATAGGTTCTTCGTAATGTACATGTAAAATTACGTCTAATGTACTAGGAAAGAGAAGATTCCTCGTAAAGTTCTTGTAAATTTATAACGTTTTACGACAAAATATGTTACCATTAATTTTGGTGGAAACGTGTTATAAGCGTGCTTTACCAAATTGTTTAAGTTGTAAATTCGTTGTAAAGTATATGTTAGAGTTGTAAAACAATAGTATATTTTTTCCTTGTATATCCATTGTTATATCTTCACCTACTAAACTCGAAACATTTCTTATAAATATATATACATTCTCATGACAAAGAAACACACAAACGGAAAAAAAGAAAAAAAAATCAAGAAAAAAATATCAGATGATATAAATATTTACAAGTTATGGAGTTGGATGTATATGCACAAAGATTTAGCCGATGAAGTGACAAATGCATTTTTCAACGGGCTAGAGACATTCATGTACCAGGCGGGCTTTAGACCGATCACTCAGGAAAGGAATAAGATGTTATGTCCTTGTCGAAAGTGCAATAATATAAAAATTGCCCGTAGTGAAAATGTATGAAAGCATTTAGTGAACATAGGTTTTACATATCAATACTATATTTGGTTTCAATATGGAAAGGGATATTGTGGAAATGAAGCTAGTAGTGGTAATAGTAGTTTTCAGGACGCTGGTAATAATGAATAACCGTATCATTTGAATAATGAATATAGTTACCATCAGGAATAGTAGATGGTAGATCATGATAGGGTTCATGACATGATTATTGATGCATGTTTTAGAAAATACTGCAACAATAGCTGATAAAACTGGAAATGTTGAACAACGTAACTTTAATGCAAAAAAGTTTTAAGAAATGTTTGATGCTGCAACTCAACCATTCTACACTGGTTCTAGAGAAGCTGCCTCTAAATTATCTCTATTAACTAGGAAGATTAATATTAAGATGGATCATAATTACCTGAGACTTGCATGGATGCATGAGCGGAATTGCTTAAAGAGTATTTGCAAGAAAAAACGTGTCAGCTGAATCTTTTTATGAGATTCATAAATTAGTTTATAATCTTGGGTTGCCTTTAAAAGATGACAGATGTTTACATTAAGAACTGCATGATCTACTGGAGAGACAATGAGAAGCTAGAAGAGTGTCGATTCTGCAAGAAGCCACTATTCAAACCGCAAGGACGTGGAAGAATAGGGTACTGTACCAAAGGATGTGGTACCCACCAGTTACAGACATGTTGAAAAGATTATATCAATCTGAGAGGACTGGTAGAGCGATGAGAAGACATGCTTAACATATCCAGAGGGATGGCGAGGTCTCTTATCCATCAGTTGTTAGAGCGTGGAAACTTTTCAGCACGGTACACCCATATTTCGCTAAAAATATTCCGAATGTTTATATTGGGTTATGCACATATGGATTTAGTCAATTTGGAATGTCTAGGAGACAATATTATTTTTGGCCAGTCATTCTTACACCGTAGAACCTGCCACCGGAGATGTGCATGGAACAATAATTTATGTTCTTGACCATATTAGTCCCTCATCAGAAGCAACCAAAACAGTCGTTAGATGTTTTTCTTCACCACTAATACAAGAGCTGAAGGACTTGTGGTTAGCAGGGGTGAGAACGTATGATTGTTCTATGAAAAACAATTTTATGATGCGAGCAGTTATGATGTGGACTATAAGTGAATTTCCTGCTTACGGGATGCTGTCTAGATTGACAACACATGGAAGATATCTTGTCCCTATTGTCTTGGAATGACATATGCTTTTCAACTAAAGAATGGTAGGAAGACATCTTGGCTTGATTGTCATCATCGATTTCTTTCTCTTTCCCATCTGTACCGAAGAAACAAGACATACTTTATGTGCAAAAGAGTTGTTCAGAGACAGTCCTCTCTATTTAAGTAGAGAACATACCGAAGAAAACATTGATTACCACGGAGCTCAGGAAACTGTTCGGTGTGGAGGAAATTGGCCTGTTCCTGGAAATATGTCTAATGAGTATGGAGTATCTCATAATTGGCACATGAATAGTATATTTTAGGAGCTACCTTACTGGAAGGATCTTCTTTTGCGCCACAACCTCGATGTGAAGCATATATAGAAGAATTGTTTTGACAACATCATGAATATAATACTAAACGTCCAAGGAAAGACAAAAGACATGAAAAAGTCAAGGTTTGACTTACCTGATATTTTCTCAAGAAATGAGTTACATATCAAGAGCAATGGAAAGGTTCCAGTTCCTATCTTCTGGTTTTCATCAGAAGCAAAGACGATGTTGTTCAACTAGGTAGTATCAGAGCTGAAGCTTTTGATAGTTATGTTTCGAATCTCTCAAGATATGTTAAACAAGATCAAAAGTTCTCAGGAATGAAGAGTCATGATTGTCATGTGTTTATGCAACGACTACTTCCATTCGCTTTTGCTTAGCTGCTTCCAACAAATGGATATGAAGCACTTGCAAGTAAATATTGCTGATTAAATAATATATATGATATGTTATTAATGCGGTTTTGTTTTTGCAATATACAACCATTGGAGCATTCTTTAGGGACCTGAGAACACGTACGTTCAAGGAAGATGTCATCAAACAACTTCATAAGAACATTCTGATCTTATTGTGCAACCTAGAAAACATATTTCCCCCTGCATTTTTGACGTCATGGAACATCTAGTTGACCACCTCCTATATGAGACATTATTTCGTGGACCTGTTCATTACATATGGATGTATCCGTATGAGCACTCCATGAAACATTTGAAAGGGAAACCATAAAAACTTGCAAAAGTGGAAGGGTCAATAGTTGTTGGGAGTTTGATAGCAGAAATATCTCACTTCATATCATACCACTTTGCACCAACAGTTCGTATGAGAAAAAGAGTTCCTCGAAGATATTATGATGGTGAAATCGAGCCAACATATGCAGTTGACGGTGTTGCTGAATTTTTCTGCCATATTGGACGGGTTGGGGGTAAATTGAAAGAAGTATGGTGGTCTAGTGAAGAGGAAAGGCATATCACCCATACTTATATTCTGCTCAACTGCGGGGATGTAGTGACACGTTCGTTTGAAAGGTAAATATTGTATAAGTGTATTACATATATTGAACCGACTGCAGTGTGTATCTTAATTATAAATTATTATTTTGCAGCTTGTTTGGAACGCAAGTTGAAGAAGAAATACCAGAAATATCCGCAATTGAGCTGGACCATTGTAAAGATCAATACTTTTTCAAGTGGTTAAAGTCTTACGTACTACTAGCTATTGACCCGCGCACCCGCGCATATATTGGTTTTTACATTTTTTATACATTGATATTTTCTTTTTCATAATTAGTGTTATACATTTTAGATGACTCATAATATAGCTAACTGCATTAAAAAACCTGGACCGAATCGGATAATATGGTTATTTTCGGTACAAATATCTGAATCCGTTTCAGATACATTTGTTATTTAGATATTTTTAGATTCCTATACATCAAAACCGAACTCATCTTGACCTAGAAGGTCTCAACTCAAAAGCTACACATAGATTTATAATATTCAAGCGTGGTCTAATTTAAAAATAATAATAATGATACCCGAAAAGAACAACTAATACCTAAATGGATAGCTAATGTTCATGCCTAAGTGATTTTATAAACTAACAAAAAGGACTATTTCTATGTGTATGGCTAAATTAAGTGAAATAGAAGATATTTTATTTAGTAAAATAATTATATGAAGTGAAAATAAATGTAATACATTTTTATTATTTTGAATTAAGTTATTATATTATTCACAAAAACATGTCTTTGAATTATGTTTTAGGCTACACAATTTTTCACTGATTGAAACTAAAATATAAATTTTTTTTTAGTAAAACAAACTAAACCGAACGTTTAACCACATGCAAAACCCAGTTATTGTACATTTTTTTTGTTTTATAATTGGCACAAAGTTAATGTTGATTAACTAATCAATAAAAGCTGCACTATTATTATTATGGAAATATAATTAATGATGTGATGTATTGTTAAGGTAATATAATTAATAAAATTGTTAAACTGAGTTAAATATGAAAATACAATTAATGTAATTATATTAATAAAATGACTAAAAAGGAAAATATATCTTTTTATACTGTTATCCATGTTTCCTAACAATTATCATTTATACTACTATCCATATTTTCAAACATTACCAAAAGTTACTTCAGTTTTAATAATATAGATATTTCACTACATTGTAAATTGGTAAACACTTAAATATAATATGCAATTTTAACGTTGTTATTTTTATATAGGTTGATTATGGTGATCCATATTACTCTGTTTGTTTCACGGTCTAATAGCGAAGGTCACCTGATTTACCATAGATTTTACCTCTTTTAAACCATGGTATATGACCTATTTAGAATGTATTATATGTGTTTGCAATCTGTTTTTAGAGTATTTTCAGGTTCAGGAACGTTTTGGAGAACTTCAGTGATATTGGAGCCTTTCGAGGTGCAGACTGCACATATGCATCAGATGTTTATCTATGTATGGAGGCCTTCCCACGGTGCGATTGAGCTGATATTTTGACACAAGACAAAGCTTTGAGTTAGATTTTGAATGCCACTGGTTATCCATGTGATGGTTAGATCTAAAGTTATGATTGTTTTACTGAAGAGCGGTCTTTCTGACTTGCGAGAGGAAGCTGTCGAGTAGATGAAGGAGTGCCGATCGTTGACAGACCCTTGGTGTGGATGGACGGTGATGAAAGAATATGGGCCAAGCATATTTCAAGACTGACTTAGGCCCATAAGTCAGCACAAATTACCAGAATGACCGTGGACGACTAAAAATCCTATTTATGTGTTTCCTAAGCCATTATTGACGGCTACGCTTTCTATAATTATTTTTATTCTTTGTTTTAGGGTTGGAGAGAAAGATTAGAACTCCTTCAGTGTTGATTTAGAACTCCATTGGTTTTGTCATTGATTTTTTATTCTATTGTTTATTCAGACTATGTTATGTGTTTCTTCTATCATGTCTGAGTAATCATCCTGTTAGATTTAGGCATTCCATGCGCTTAATGTCAAAATGATAATTTATTAGGATTGCTAGGGTTCTTTGTAGATCTCTACACCAGGGTAACTTGTAATACTAGGATCTAGAATAGATGGAAAAGCACGAGAGTGTGACTGATTATTTGAACCTTGAATCATAGGACAATTGATAGGCACGATAGTGCAATCGATTAACGGAACCCGAATCTTGCTGGATTAAATATATAGGCGCATACAACAGTTGGTCTAGGATTTAGTTGAACCTTATCGATTGAGCGTTAATGCTTGTCTGAAGTAGTGTCGATCAATACTCAACCATTAGTTTGATCATCACTCATTCCTTGTTCACATGCGAGAGCTGGAACATAGGATTCAAACATCTGATTAATAATTGCATGTGAGAGCTGGATTACTTCCTTGTTGAATTCGAGTTCTATAGTTAAAGCTATAACACCCTTAGCATCCTTGAATTGTAGTTTTGAATCTTTTGATTGATAAATCCCTAGATCTAGAGCTTTCTCCTATAACTTCAAACCGTTGTATTTACTTACTGCTTGTTTACTGTTTTAATTGCCTAGCTTAACCTTGATTTCTAAAGTCTATTGTCTGCCCTCCATCCATGTAAATTCGATCCCTAAGTACTACAACTGAATCTCTTATTTGAGAGAGTAAGGTTGCTCAAAGGGTAATTTGAGTGATATTATCACCAAATCACCTTTGTATTTCACACGAGATTTTACCTTTCATGCATACCAGTATGGGAGACGGCGGGCAGCAAGTAACTACATAATATGTGTGAAACGCGAAAAAGACTTTTATGGGATCTTGGAGGAGATTATTGAAGTGGAATTTTCAGGGTTAGTAAAGTTGTAATGCGGCCTCTTCAAATGTGAATGGTTCGACTCCTTTGTGAACATAGGTATTCGGTTTAAAAAATTCGGTGTTGTTGATGTCAGTTCTGGAAGAAGATACAAAAATTCGAGCCTTTCATCTTAGCTTCTGAAGCCGAGTAGTTAGCTTCATCCCATACCCTCGCCTTAGAGATTCCTCAATAACTTGGTTAGTTTCTATCAAAGTTACACCTCGTGGACTAATAGTTGTTGTAGAAAAAACCACCTTTGCAAGAAAAAGCATGTATCATTGAAGTCGAGGTACCTGAAAAAGAAACTGATGACATCCTTCATATTGACACGGATAATATGTCATATGAAGCAGGTGAAGACGAGTTTGATGCAAGTGATGATGATCATTGTAGTGATATTGATGAAAAATAAAATGATTCAGAATGACTGTAATACATGTTTAAAATACTGTTTTTATATATAAATCAGTTTAACACTTAATTTATTTGTGTGTTGTTTGATTATAATACTTGTTACTTAGGGTTATAGAGATTTAGGAGTTTAAGAGAAAATGGGATAAAAGGGATGGTGGGGTAAAAGGAATATGATGTTAAAGATATGTGACTTTGGGGTTTAGGGATTTGATTTTCATGGATTCATATATAGTCCTAGTAAACTCGTTGTAATGGAAAATACGAAACGTGGTAAGTTCCTCGTAATACAGGTGGCCTAGTAAATTTGTTATAGCAAAAAACGCGGGATCTGGTTAATTCTTCGTAATACACGTGTCATAGTAAATTCGTCGTAAGGCCGTTCTCTTCAATTCATTGTAACATTAAAATGCTGTCTTGGTAGATTCGTCGTAATGAAAAACGTGGACCTGGTAGATTCATCCTAATTTTAAAAAAAACCCGGGCTTGGTAGATTCCTCGTAAAATTACGAAGACTTTACGAAGGAATGATGTTTCCATATATAAACTCAAACAGAGACAATGTATTCCTCGTCTATTGCTCTCTACCCACTCCTTCCCTCCTCCTCTCAAGGTAAGTTTTTTTTTTTTAAAATATTAGTTTAGGTTGTTTGTATAGGTGGATAGTTTAGGTAACATAATTACATTCAAAGAGTAGGTTGCGATATTTAAACTGATTAGACTTTTTTTTATTGAATTAAGATGGCTCATAGGAAACAACCACTACATTATTCGGAAATTTTTGGCAGTGATGGGACATCTTCTTCGGTCCCATTATCTAGTTCGGATCTGGAGGAAGTTCTCCAATCTCAGATGGCTGAGAGAGTTTCTCGGACTCCTCCTCCTCCTGCTTCATACAATGCGCCTCCAGCGGCTCCAGATGGTGCACCTCCTGCAACTGCAGCAGGAGTTCATCCGGATTTGCTTTTGCCTCCATCTGCACTTTACGCTCGATATGCCGTCGAGGATCTGTTAGGAATGTCCTGAAATCTACTGTACTAACTCTAATAGAAGTCGTAACGTCGAGGTTTGGTTGTAATGTTTTGCTAGAAACCGATTATGATCTATTAATTAAGAATTCATTGATAATATTATATGATCCTTGATAATTACCCTTAGGCAAACTGAATAATAAATACGTTGGAAGATATAATATATATATATGGGCCAAGTTGAGATTATTAATATAATAATACGGTCCATTAGTAAACCTAAATGAATTAGGTCATGTGCCTTTTATATTTATATATAGCCTTGCTTAATGAAGCAAAGAGAGGTAGATATACTTGGCCGCACACACTATAACATCTGCGTGAGACAAGTGAACGTGTGGTGACGTGTAGTAAAGAAGAAAATAGTTTCTTCTTAGCCAAGTAACTAAAGAGATCCAACATAGACGAAGGTGTTCGTCATGTTTCGAGATACGATCTTAACGGTACTTGCAACCCATTTTAATTCAGTTTGTGTGCGTGTGGATACCGGTAGAGGCACGACGTTTGGAGTGCTACGAAACTTCGGTTTGTTTTATTCATCTTTCCGCTGTGAATAACCAGGTATATTCGAAACCTTAAGATCTAGATTCATTTCAGTATTGACATGAGATTCTAGGCAAACTAAATTCATATGTTGATTTATAAATTGTTATAAATCGGTATGAATTACTACTCTGGTATCAGAGCATACTTGTTTTATATTGAAACTGAATATGAATAAGTGAGTATATGTTAGATATACGAAACTACTGAAATCTGTATGAATTATTCTTAATCGCAATTGGATTATGAGTTTAAGTTTAGTCTCGTTCATATATTTTAGTAGATGAATCCATGTAATCTGATTATTGATTTGCGTATGAAGGAAAATTGAACTTTGGGAAAGTCAATATACGCATGTTCGAGATAATTATAATCTTCAGATTATTAAGCAACTAATATAGACATAGTTAATATATAATATTGTCTACTTGATTATCGTATGATATTTAATAACTAGGCATCACGCATTCTCGTAATGTTTGACTGCATGTTTTAAATATTTAGATATAATGTATTCGTGATTAATGAAACCGATTGAATGAAGTGTTTGGTTTGATTGGTTTAATACAATTGGTTTGGTCCAATTGGTATGGTTGTTTGATTAGATTTTAATTAGATTAAATTCTTAAATCAAATATATAAATAATTAATTATTTATAATTAAATTAAAATACATATAAGATATGTATTAGCTATATTTATATTTATATTGGATATAAATTTTAAATATAAGTTAAAATTGAATTAAAATTTGTTACTCAATTAATTTCAAGTACTTTTGATGTTTCTCCAATCTTATTAACTATCAAGGCTTGCTTCGTTGTAAGGTGGGCTTGCCAAAGCAAGGTGTCTGCAATTACATAAGTGGGGTAGCTGGTAATGGTTACCATATGAATATAAGATTGGTTTACTTGACTAGGCTATCAAAACGGTTTTGGGCATAGAGACATATGTAGGATAAGACATAAGATGTCGTCTGACAACCAAGAATTATATTTGATATAATTAGCACAGTGTTGCTTAACTAAATATCTATACATTCGGGCGATGAGCCAAAGCTCACTAGAATTTTAGTGAAATATGGATCTTGGATTATTATATTCATTTGAGGAAATTGTTTTGAATATAATATGAGTTTTCTTAATTGTTGAGATTTCTCTAATTCATGAACATCATATTAATATTTGCTATTCTTCTATTTCAGCAATGTTAACTCCTCACAACCCATTTTCATTGCGATATGTCTTTAAGAAAGACAAATTGAATAGATCAAATTTTCTCCTATGGTATTGAAACCCGAGAATAGTTCTCAAACAAGAGTGTAAAAACTTTAAAGGAAAAGATAAGCTAAGCTGGATTGTGAATCCTAGCCAGCTTGATCTTTTTCCTAAGTTTAAACCCTACCTGGAAGATCTGAAAGTTTTTTTTTTTGAAACATCGTCTAGAGATATTTATGTTATAGTAACAAAAATCAAAAATATAATCTTCCTAACTAAAAAAATAATTGTGTAATTTTTCAAATTTCCCTTAACCCAGTATACAATTTAGAAATAAATATTAAGAACTCTAAATGGTAATATTTCAAATGCTAAAATATAATTTTTTGAAATGTAACACAAACTAAACAAATTATGTTCTAAAAATAAAAAGTAATATAATATTTTAAATTCTTAATTTAATAATAAAAATCAGAAAACTTAATACCATAACATCCCAAATATATATTAATAAGTATTAACAATCAATAAGAATATAAAATGTATAAAAAAGAACTATATATTAATAATGACAAATAAAAAAACCTAAAAATAAGATTATAGAGTAATACAAAAAATAACACTAAATATAAATCATATGTTTAATTTTTTTATGAGAATGTAAAATTTATATATTTATAAAATGAAAATATACACACGAACGTATGGGTCAAATTCTAGTATATATTAAAACGAAGGAAATAAAAAAGTAAGTCCAGTACAAAAAAGCTAACGAATTACCACATATAGAATTTTTTTTAAAAACGCTATATCTAATGCAAATCATAAGGGAACCATAGCAATCTAAAATTTTAAAATATTAACATATAGTTATTTAAAGAATATTTTGTTCAAATATTCAAAAGATCTTGTCAAGATATTGTAAGCAATTTTTTAATGTTTAATATATTTTAGTGGCACACTTGTAAATACTTTCAAAATAGAAGGGTACCTCAAAAAGGAGCGTTATGTTTAAATTAAATAGTATACTAGATTCTAACCCGCCCTGATATATATATATATTTTTTACATCTTTGTAGAAATTTAATTTTTATATTTGTGTTTTAGTTATATTTGTGTTTTTTTGTATAACATTTCTCTTAAATGACTAATAAGAAGTTTTAATAATTGTATTAAAATAGTTGGACCACACCTATATCAATAGGTCATGTTCCTGTTTTAATAAAATAGATTTTAGTGGCACACTTGTAAATACTTTCAAAATAGAAGGGTACCTCAAAAAGGAGCGTTATGTTTAAATTAAATAGTATACTAGATTCTAACCCGCCCTGATATATATATATATATATTTTTTTTTTACATCTTTGTAGAAATTTAATTTTTATATTTGTGTTTTAGTTATATTTGTGTTTTTTTGTATAACATTTCTCTTAAATGATTAATAAGAAGTTTTAATAATTGTATTAAAATAGTTGGACCACACCTATATCAATAGATCATGTTCCTGTTTTAATAAAATAGATATTCTCTTATTTCAAGCATGCTCTTATTTGTTTACATACCCTTCTAACAGATCATCAATGTCAAAATTATCGTTATTATCTCAACCAATAATAATCCTCCTCTCTCCTACTCTTTCTTCTTCCTCCCTTTCGCCGTCTTACCCCGATTCATCCGCCATCCAGGCCATCATCATCCTCATTGATCTATTCATGAAAAATTAACTAATTGAACATTGGGAATTATGTTTATTGATCTACTGGGCAAATATATTGATAAATAATCAAAAACTGGTATAATCATAAGGAACCGTAGCAGATTAGTATTTCATATGAAGAACAAATAGTATACGTTGTATATTTATTGTTGAGATGAGGAGGCTGAATATTGTGATTGGAGAAAAGGAAGAGAAATGTGGAGAATCGGTTTATGTTGGGTTGGTCCGTACCAGGCCGTACCATTCTGGGCGAAAAAATGAGTTTATGATCGACCCGAAGAGAGAAAGTTATCTGGATGGGGTAACTTGGATATTTACTCAGGTTACTCTTCCCCTTTTACCTTAGAGACGTTGGGAGTGGATAAGGGGAAGGTGACATGCTGTCTTGGACTGGTATGAGGTGCTTTTGGGACCACTTGACCAAAGCATGGGAGAAACCACAGCCAAGCAATTCAAAAGAGATTCTAGCATGTCCATTGAGTCCACATGCTTCTAGGTTTCGAAATTAGGCCTTGTATTTGTCTTCTCTCTTCACATATATTGTGACCTTATGAAGAATGCATTCTTGAAGATGAAGTAAACATGTATCCGCCTCCTGGTCTTGAGCATCTAGTAAAGCCAGTGAATGTTTTGAGATTGAAGAAGGCAATATATGGGTTGAAACAATCACCTAGAGCTTGGTACATGAAGTTGAGCACAACACTCAATGGGAGAGGCTCTAGGAAGTCTGAACTAGACCACACTCTCTTCACCTTGACGGGACCTTCAGGGATCATAGTGATTCTAGTGTATGTGGATGATTTGATTATCACAGGAAGTGATAAGGCAGAGATTCAAGCTAATAAGGATTTTCTCAAATCAGTGTTTGGCATCAAGAATTTGGGAGAGATGAAGTATTTTTTGGGTATTGAGATATAAAGATCTAAGGAGGGTTATTCATGTCCAAAAGGAACTATGATGCATATATGTGAAGGAGACTAGCATGCTTTCAGGAAAGACAGCTAAGACACCTATTGAAGAGGGAGAGATTGAAGAGAACCAATTTTTTTAAGATGCTATTATGCTGTATAAGAAGATGGTGGGCAAGCTAATTTAATTGACCATCACGAGACCAAATATATGTTTTGATGAATAAAGTAAGTCAGCATATGCATGCTCCAAAAGTACATCACTGGAAGATGGTTGACATGATACTGAGGTATTTGAGTGGCACGCATGGACAAGGAGTTTGGATGGGATGTAATGGCAGTACATAAGTGGTTGGGTATTGTAATGCTGATTGGACAGGAGATCAACTACAGGGTACTGTACATTCATTGGAGGGAATCTAGTTACTTGGAAGAGTAAGAAGTAGAAAGTTATATTCTGTTCAATTGCTGAAGCTGAGTATAGGGCAATGTTGAAGCTGACAAATGAGTTAGTCTGGATCAAAGGGATCTTAAAGCATCTGGAGATTGAGCAGACCACTCTTATGACAATGAATTGTGACAATAAAGCAGCAATTCACATTGTTTCTAACTTAGTCTCCCATGAGAGAACGAAGCACATAGAAGTTGATTGTCACAAGGTGAGGCAAATGATTGTCTTAGGAGTGATACTTCCATGCTATACAATGAGTAAGGATCAACTTGTTGATGTGTTTACTAAGGCAGCAAAACTGAAGACAATGGAGTCCATACTTTCTAGGCTTGGGCTCATTGATCTTACTCTCAGGAGATGATCCCCTTAATAATGGAGTCTCCACTCTTTTTCCCAATGGGTTTTCCTTGGTGAAGTTTTTAATGAGGGAGATCTTCATGGTTTCCAAGCTAGACTGGTTCCCTTAGTCTAGCTTGAGGGGGGAGTGTTGAGATGAGGAGGCTGAATATTGTGTCTGATTGAAGCAAATGAAGAGAAATGTAGAGAATTTGTTCATGTTGGGTTGGTCCGTACAAGGCCGTACTGGCCGTACCATTCTGGGCGAGAAATGAGTTTAGGATCGACCAGAAGAGAAAAAGTTACCCGGATAGGTTAACTTGGATAATTTACTCAGGTTACTCTTCCCCTTTTACCTTAGAGACGTTGGGAGTGGATAAGGGGAAGCTGACAGGCTGTCTTGGACTGTTATGGGGTGCTTTTGGGACCACTTGACCAAAGCATGTGAGAAACCACAACCAAGCAATTCAAAAGAGATTCCAACATGTCCATTGACTCCACATGCTTCTAGGTTTCGAAATTAGACCTTGTATTTGTCTTCTCTCTTATATATATTGTGTAATTGTGACCTTATGCGAATTAATGGAGTTTGAGTCTCTCTCTCTCTCTTTATTCTCTCTCTCTAATCTCTTAATCTCTTTTACAAACAACCTTAATCGCTATTATACACTCACTAAATCAAAAGTGATTATTTATAACGTCGAACTTGTATAACTTGTTATAAATATATTGGTACAACTATAAAATTTGGCAACTAGATTGATAAAACTGTATAACTAGATATAATTGTATAACTTGATATGAATAGATTGGTATAGCCGTAAAATCTTGTAAAAATAGATTACTAAAACTGTATAGCTTCGTATAACTAGATTGGTAAAACCATGTAGCTTGGTAGCTAGATATGTAAACCTGTATAACATTGTATAACTATACGAGTAAAACTATATATTTTCATTTAACTAAATTGTTATCACTTTGTTTCTTAGGAGACGTTGTGTTGTTCTTACACAAACATTTATATTGATTATGAATGATACTATGAATGATACTATTCGAAGACCATAGATGATTATTAATGGATTCCAAGGGAAGTTCGCGTGTATGTTATCATTTAAGACATCATCTGTGGAGATCACTTATTCAGCGTTAGTGGACAGCATATGCAGGTAGATTTCCATAGATGCATGTAAAACGAGGCTGAGAGTATCAGGAAATTGAAAATAGTTTCAATAACCGAGCAACTTTCAAGAGTTGAGAAGGCAAATTCATATTGTAGGAATTATAGTGAGCTTCTTTGAAACGGTAGGGCTGAAGTTGCAGCTAACCCTGAGCTTTTTTTGAAACTGTAGGGCTGAAGTTGAAGCTAATCCTGGTGTAGTCACTCTATATACTACTGTTGAATGCTACAAGCAGGATATTAGGTGATATATCATGGGTTTTACCACTTTTTTACTACGATATAAGTCTTATTTTGAGTCTTTTATCTAGGGTTGGATTTTTTTTGGAGATTCTAGACCAATTTAAGATTCATAATAGTGCATTTGTGTCAGAAGTTTGAAAATGAATAGAGGACTTTCCAACAATGGATGAAGCTAATATTTTCACACAAGATCTATAATTGAGTTTTCATTCCAATGCAGCCGGCTTGAGGTTAATCCATGCTCTATATCAAAAGTTAGGCTTGTTTTACTGACGAGTGGTGTGTCTAGTGCGCGAGAGGAAGCTGTTGAACTTATAACATAGTGTCGACCGACACCACCGGGGCATCAAACGATACTACTCTTGATCTGCTCCCGACGAATTTTATTAACTTCCAAGAATTGCACTTTAACCTAGAAGTTTTCCTATTTGCAAAAAGGCTCATGCACGTATTTTAACCTATATTTACTATTTTCTAACCATTGTGGAAGCTATGTTTTCTTTTAATCTTTGTTTTTGAGATTGAAAGTGAAGAGAAGAACTATTTTGGGAGTCTTCTTGAAACTCTTGTGGATTTATTTATGTTATCTATTCCCTCTTGGAGAATACACATATAAACTAGAAATCTCTAATCTCAGTACCCATATACACATCTACACAAATCATAAGTGAAAAGAATTTTTTTTTTTTGAATGGCATGATCATTGGCATTACTATAGGTAAGACGTGATATATCTAGTGTTTGTTATAGTTGCATTAAGCATGCATCTAGTCTTCCAAAAATATGTTTGTTTATTTCTTTCCTTAGGTCATCTCCAACAAGACAACAAAAAATCAAATTTTGTGTAATTTCATCTCCAACAAGACACCATAGTTAACACCTTCCCACCGAATTTGGTGTAATATGAATACTGTTACACCAAATTTGATATAACACTATTCATCACACCAAAATTTTAAAATACATATTTTATTATGTTTAATTTAATAATATAGTTTCATTGCTATTAAATTTGTAATTAAACATAAATATACTATGTTATTTTTATTTTTAATTCATTTTCACATAATTAAAAAATTAATTTTTTTTCCAAAATAAATCACTAAATGACTATTATTATTTATCACTTACAAATAATAAAATATAATTAATAATCTAAATAAGACAAAATAATTATTATCAATTACAAATAATAGAAATATAAAACTTTTAAAACTGAAAACATCAAATAATGTATAATATTACATCTGGTGTAAAATTTAGTGTCATTGTTGGAAATGACAAAAAGATTATGATACCAAAACACCAAATTTGGTGTAATTTCAACGTCAAATTTGATGTCATTGTTAGAGATGTCCTTTGGACTTGACAGTACATATTTTTTAATTGACATATAATCGAACACAATACAAGCTTTATGTAAATAATGTGTTAGTCCAACCGTAAACACTTAGAGCATGAGCCTCTTATATCACTTGTTTTTTGCATGAATTTTATGACCTACATTTTAAGTGACATCTGACATGAGACAATTAACATGCATATTTTAAATAGATAGACTATAACTAGTTTCCAACCATGTGTTCCTTTTACTCAGTTTTAGGGAACCTGACATATGCGGACATGCCTTACGATACTGTTTTTTTTTTTTCGCTTAAAAACTTACGATATTGTTACAAGAAGTTTCTCAAAGTTATCATATATATGAGGATCCTACAAACTGCTCAAGTGCAACTGTCCCAAAAATACGGAAAATACGGACATAGAAGTTAACTTGCCAAACATCTCCTATAAGTAGAGAAGAAGAGAGAAATGGGAAGGAGGTCGGCTCAAGTGTGATCTCACTCAAAATACCCTAAAGAGTGAATTACTCTCTTAATTAAGAGGTTCAATTGTAGTACTTAGGAATCGAATCCACAAGGAGCTAGAGAACCTAATAAATCTAATCAGAGTGATTAAGCTAGGTGGATTATGTTTAATGTAAATAAGCAGGTTATGAGCAAGGCAGTTGCTCGGTTGATTTGATTGGGGTTTTGGTGCTTTAGATGAAATAGCTAGACTTAGGGTTTCTATTCAGGTAATCAGGATTATAATCCTATAGATGCTTAATAGTTGTATTCATGATATTATAGAGCTCAAGCTCTTAATAACAAACTGATCGGCGTAAGCTCTTAATAACAAACTGATCGGCGTTCGCTTTCTAGGTTTGTCTATTGACCACATGAATTGTCGATCGATGATTCTAGAGGAATATCGATCGATACACCTTTCGCACCGTTGATCGATTATTCTATAGGAATATCGATCGAAGAGCTTTAGTCAAGCTTTACGCACAGGTTGAATAATGCTCACTAGGCTTCCTAGATCAGCTTTCGCCTTACTCTAACAATCCTAGCTCAATTAGGACGGATTCAGGGTGAGATGCAAGTGATGACTTGAGTCTACAACTCCTAGGGCAAGTTTTAGCTAGCTAAACTAGAAACATGCATTAATGACAATCCTAATGATGAATATCAAAACTAGCAATCTATAGTTGGGGCTAATCCCTTATAACCTATTTAAACCCTAAACCTAACAATAGAACTACTCATACATAGCTAAGCAATTCATAACATCAATGATAAGGTAAGAAAACTGCATATATAGATAGATAGATAGATAATAATGGATATCCAATCACAAATCTCTTTGGATCTTCTCTCCAACTCTACTAAAATCCTAGAAAATATTTGGTGTGAAAATAAAAAAACAAGAAAGCACACTTTGCCTCTAACATGTTGGCAAGATATAAATATTAAGTTAAAACTCGTCAGGGGTAATCTTGTAAATTAATAAAGTCTTGGGCTCTGAGTCGGCTTGGACCAAAACGGGCTCCTGCACGCCTCGCTGTCGATCCATGTGACAGGGTGTGCATCGATCGATTATTTCTTCTAAATGTCGACCGCTGGTCTTGCTCGATGGTCAGCTCGGATGTCTCTCCAATTATCTCCAAATGCTCCAAAATCATCACTTTCTTACAAAACACTCCTGAACCTATAAATATACTAAAAAGACTATAGAATATAATAATTAGTTATTAAAACACTTATAAACCATGGGTAAAATCCATGGCCTATCAACTCTCCCAGACTTACCCTTTTGCTTGTCTTCAAGCAAAACATATAGGCAGTCTCTCTGAAAGAAGTTTGAAAACAGCATGGACTCACAGATTTAAAACTCATAATCATCACCTTAGGAAATCCAGTGTCAGAAGCACATTATACCATATCCTAGTCTAGCAACAAAATTCACCTAGTTAACAACTTAGCAAATCCTATATGACAATTCCCTCTGCCAACCTCATTTCTTGCATAAATAAAAGTATATGCTTTACCTTGGGGGTATCGATCACATGATGCAAGGATGCTCAAACAAGTATCTGGATCTGCAAGTAAATAAGAGTTTCTTTCCTCTCTCTCTACTAAGTTCTCTCTCTGTCAAAGTCTGCTTTTATTGAAAGATCATTGACCAAGTTGGACAGACTTCCATGAATCAAGCTTTAATGGCTTTAGCCACCAAATCCTGTTCACTTCTTTTTGACCTATATCCTAGGATTATTTGTGAATCAAGCCTTAATGGTTGTAGCCACCAAGTCATGTTCTAATCCTTTACCTATAGAATTCTTATGAATCCAGCCTTAATAGTTGTAGCCACCAAGTCATGTTCGAATTATTATCTATAACTATATATATAATTTTTTTTTAAGAAAACTAAAATTCGAAATAGAGAGAGAGAGGGTGATATATCTACACAAGGTTTTACCTTCCAAACTTGTTTGAAGAATCCGATCTCATGTATATCAAGCCCCAAGACAAGCAAAGTTTAGTACAGTTAAGTTGGAGGTCAGCTTTGGTTCCTTCAAACAATCTCAACAAGTGTAACATAGTTGACATGTTGATCCACTTTAGTATCCTAGTGCTATATGCAACTAGTAAGTCTAGAATGGTGTGGTTAGATAACAAGCTAAATCAATAAGTTCATTGTCCCCTTCTTGACTCAATAAAAACTTATTTTTGAAAATATTTTAATAAGACTCATGAAATATACTAATATCAATAAACCTCCCCCCAGACTTAAACTACACTGTCCCTAGTGTAAATTCAGTCGGAGTTATGGTGATAACTAAAACAAAAGGACTCAATGTAACAAGTTAGAATGATATACCAGACTGGAATAGATGTCGATCGATGTAAATATGTTGTCATCGGTCGCGGCAGGTGATGTACTGTCGATCGATGTCGGCAGTGTTTTGTCGGTCGATACTGTTGGCAATCGTCTACTCGGGTCTTTTTTTTAATTATGACCTGCAAAAATTTAAAACTAACATAGGTACTAAACTAATAAAAACCAATTAGAAATTACCTAATAATGGGTTGCCTCCCACTCAGCGCTTTGTTATAGTCATTCAACTTGACTTTGGAGGTGATTTGGCTAGTAATGTGGGAAGCTTGTACTTGCTGGGAAGCAAGTCTCCATCTCTTCTCTGCTCTTGTTGAACCATGTACCAATGAAGTCTCTCATTGCCTTGTCTCCTCTGCGCCATTTGTCGTTCATAGTTGCAGTTGCATTTTCTATCTTCTGCAATCTGTCTCCAAGGCATTCAAGTTTGAACTGATGTATCACAAGTGTGGCGTATGAGTTATCTGAGATCTCCTCTCCATGGTTGTTAACATCTTAAATATCTGATGTCACCTTTATTACTAGCTCTCCTCTTTCTGTTGGTGTAGCTTCGTCGATCGATATTTTGTTGCGTCTGTCGATCGATGTTGATGCCTCTGGATGACTCGCGATGCATCTCTGAATCTCAGCTATCTCCTGTTGCATTGCTTCTGTCTGAGAAGTCAAAGAACTGGTGTTGTTCCATGGGAAATAGATGTCAATACATCTCTTGTCGAGTCTATCTTCTGATGCTCCCAGAGTTTCATAGATCTCTTGTACTATATGATCAAGTTCTGCTATGGCGTAAGAATCTGGTGTGGACTTCGTCAGGATTGGTAATGGGTCATCGTCGATCGATGTCGGGATGTTTCTGTCGATCGATGGTAGTGCAATTGCTTCAGCCGCACGCTTTGTCTGCATTCTGGCTATGTCTTGCCTCATCTCGTCCAAGCATGTAGTCAACCAACTAATGTTGTCATTCAATGGGTAGTAGACACCATCAAGCTTCTTCTGGAAGTCATCTTCATTCTTTCCCTGAGCTCCACAGATTCCATAAAGCATCTCATTGATCTCATCTTTGGTGTAGATTGCTGGTACCAGCTTGGTTTGTGTTAATGATCTTTCATGTTCTGGAAGACATATGTAGCTGTGCTCATCTATTGAGGCTCTTTCCGGAAGATTTCTGATATCATCCTTGGACATATGGATGATGTGTCCATCTACACCTTGTGCATGTCCATGCTAATCTCTGTAGACTCCATACTCATCCTTCTGTTCCTAGTGGAATCTCCTTACTCCATCACAGTCATAGGTTCTCTTTCCAAACTCTGGGCATCTGTCGATCGATGTTGGGACGTTACTGTCGATCGACGGTCGATCGATGGTCGAGTATGCTGTCGATACTTTGGCTTGAAACGATCATCTGCTCCACCAGCTGTGTTGTAGGATTCGTTTGTAACTCTCCTCTGGTGCTCTGGGGTGTTGCGTTGTTGCACGAAGAGATTTTCCGCCCCATTAGACATCTGAAGAATGTCTGCAATGTCCTCTCTGGATACTTGTAGTGCATGTCCATCCATTGCTCTTACATAGCCTTCTGGATCCCTGAATATACCAAACTCATCCGGTGTTAGATGGTTATTATTCTGTTTAGGTATTTCGCTTACAGTAGATATTGGCTTTAGACGATTGTCGATCGATGTGGAAGCTTTGTTGTCGATCAATGGGCGTTTAGCTTTGGTGAAAGTATGGTAGAAACTAGTGACTCTTCCACAAGCCTCTGCAAAGAATGAATCTGTATTTGAGCGTTCCTGGTGGTTGAGCAGTTCTTCAGTGGTGAACCCTTCATGTAACTCGTCTGCTCCTCGTTCATGTAATGCAGTTTCTACTGCATAGCTCTCATAATAGTGATCATCTGCACAACTGCCAATTGAATAATCTCCTTATATTGCGTGGTCGACTCCATTGTCGATCGATGTGTAGTAGGCAATGCCGGTCGATGCTCCTCTGCGGTTTGTATGGTGATGATGAGTGTCGATCGATGTTTTGATTCCTCTGTCGTTCGTCGTCGCATTCCTTATCCCATAGGAATGGAGGAGAAAACTCCTCAGCACGAATACCTCGATATTCTGTACCTCATTCCTCCTCATAATCCTCATCATACTCCTCTGTATGCAGATCATCTCTGTTTGTAGGAGCTACTGCAAATGTGGGATTGTAGTAGTCATTCTCTTAACTATCAATAGAACCTTTTGGAAAATCGTTTATCACATCGTATGGACTATTGTCGATCGATTCTTCTAGGTGTTTGTCAATCGATTTCTGATTGGCACTGTCGATCGATGTGGGGCTGTGAGTTTCGATCGACGCGGAATACTCTGTCTAGTACTCAGCTCCAGAGTGACATGCTGCTAGAAGTCCTGAATCATCGACTCTTCTGGAGGACGTCTTTGGCTTTGTAACTGGGATTGGATCATAGTAGGCGTGCGGGTCTATGAGTGTCAAACACAACTGATTGGTTTGCATGTTGCGTACTACTCCTACTGTTGACAAGAATGCTCTTCCAAGTAATAGAGAAGAGTTCCAGCTCAGCTTGATATCCAAGACATGGAAATCAACTGGAACGAGGGAATTACCAATCTGCACCTCAAGGTCTCTGACAATTCCTCCTGGGTTCCTCTGAGAACAATTCACAAAAGTGAACGATTCCTTGAAAAGCTCCACCTTCAGACCTAGCTGGTCTGCCATAACTCTATGTAGGGTGCTAAATGGTGCTCATGTGTCACACAATGCATGTGGGAACTCAATACCTTTGACCAGACATGGTATTGCAAACTTCTCAGGATCACTCTTCTTCTTCAATGTGATCTTATTCTTCATCTTTTCTCTGACCTGATGTAACATTCTCCTAATGTCCTCTTCAGTCTCCTTGACCTGAGGACTCTCTTAAGAAAACTTTCCATCTCCTTCTCATTAGCTCCCCTCTTCAGATGCTTAGCAACCTTTTCCTTTCTTTTCCTCAAGGTCCCCCATAGGAGCCTTATCAGCTTCCATAGGCTCTGGTGTATCCTCTGAATGTGTACTGGTGGTCTCTGGTGGGTTAGCTGAAGGTTTTGGTTGTGGTCTGAGTGCATTGATTCGTGCGCTGTCAATCTTTGGCATATGCACTCGGAATGTGAGAGGTGCTCGTCGATCGATGGGTAATGGAGGTTGTCGATCGGCGGTGGTCTCTCGTGGTCGATCGACGTTTGGCTTAGTTTGTCGATCGATGTTGATACGTAAAGGGCTGGGCGGATGTGGGTGTCTTTCTGCGAACTCCTTGTGGGTCATGATCCTCACGGCATTGCACGATGCAACCGACTATGAATGTGTCGTCGATCGATGTTCTGGAAAGCTTGCCAATCGGTTTTGTTTGAAGTCCGTCGATCGATGTCCGAAGTCTGACGTCGGTTGACACCAATGTGATCCGCCAAAACTCATCAAGTTTTCTACTTCGAAATCACCTTCTTGCAGCTTCTCATGCTTCACCACTTGCCAGAAATCATCATCAATGATGTCATTCACGTGGTGCTTCATTACATCATCTCCTATCCCCCTTGCTAAAGCTTCTTGCTTCTTCACAGCTTCTCCTGTCTGAACAACCTGCATCTCCAATTTCTTCAGATGGGTGCTCAAAGACACAAACTTTGTGTTCAGGTTGTTGTAGACATAATCAATCTTCCCATTGAAATCCACCGTCAGGTTCCGCTTTCTTTCAAGAACCCTATCAAGCATTGCTTCGATATTGCTCTCCTGAGACTGTGTTGGTGGCTTCTGGTAAGATGAGTTTCCATAACTCTTGCTGTTGTTGCTACTGTAGTTCTAGCTGTAGGGTTTCTGGTACTGCGAACTCTGGTTAAAATTATGATATCACTCAAATTACCCTAAGGAGTGAATTACTCACTCAAATAAGAGGTTCAGATGTACTACTTAAGGATTAAATCGACAGAGACTCTAGGATTACAAAATAGATTTATAGTCTTCGAAATAAAGCTAGATTAATAGGTTTCAAAGTAGTAAATGAATTGGTGAGCAAGGCAGTTGCTCGATTGGTTTGATTTGAGGTTGTTAACAGTTGGGGAATTAGCTAGATTTAGGTATATTCTCATGTATGATAAATAAATAATTTAATTTGGGGTTTTAGGGGTTTTATTGATATTGATTGTTCTCGAACTCAAACTGAGGTAAAATCAATTAGATTATCAAATCTGGATCTCGGATTTCAACTTTTGTATGTTAATTGCGAGAAAGTGTCGATCGATGATTCGTAAAGAATATCGATCGATACACCTTTCAAAATATCGATCGACTGTTGGGGTCAGAAACTAATACAACGAAATTAACATTCAGATATCTGTAGAAATTAGCATGAACATTTTTAGGAGAAATAAATCTTCGAAAAGATTTATTTTTACGAAGAATCTTGCGGAGGAAACACGTTCACGAAACAACGGACAAATATCCAAAACAGCCAAAACTCGATCGCTACGTAACGACCAAGCACGCACAACGGCTCGGTCGCTACGTAGCGACCAAGCTCCGGCCAAGCCCGATCGCTACATAGCGACCAAGCACGCACAACGGCTCGGTCGCTACGTAGCGACCGAGCTCTCACCAAGATCGGTCACTACGTAGCGACCGGGCACGTACACGGATCGGTCGCTATGTAGCGACTGAGCTCTCCCAAAACGTCGATACAACACGAATCCATGCATTCTCGTATACTCTTCAAATGCTATCTCCCATAGACCGTGGCTAAACCATTCTATTCTTCTCGTCACTCGAAGTCATCAGTCAAACTTTACGATAAAAACCGCGGAAAGTTTGCTTTTATCGAAAAAAACCGTAATAAATGTTTCGAGTCAAAGACGGCCCAAGGAGACCTAAGACGTAGCTCGAAGCCCACTTACGATTTCTTAACGAAAAGCCCATAAGCCGTATGATGGTTTATGCTTGATTCGTAAGGAAAGATAAATGTCAAGTTTCCGCGGATAAATGTGAAGTTTCCGAAGATAATCACGAAGATCGGAAAAAAATGGAATATCTCCATTTTTAAGCTACGACGGCTTAGGGGCAGAAAGGGAAAAAGCGTAAACCGACATAGGAGAAAGTATATAAGGAGTCCTAGGCGATAGGCACATGAGAGGACTTTACACAGCAAACTTAGCACTTAGAGCAATTTAGGCAATTTTCCGTTTTTGTTATTCGAGCTGCGACTTAATTAGGTTTAGCGGCTTTAGGGTCTTTAGAACTAGGAATCTCGCCGACAGCTCTCGTAGCCCAGGCTCTTACCTTGTTGTAACGCTCAAACGCGAATTCGGAATAAAATATACTTTGCTCTCTTTTTGATTTCTTATCTTTTATCGTCTTTATTTCGTGTTCTGATTGCTCGGCGTGTGGTATTAGCAGATATCCGGGACTTCTTGGAAACTAGGGTTCTCCTACTTTCCTTATTTAAACGGAAATCGACAGGGCGAATTTCGGTTCCCACAGTTTGGCGCTAGAAGGAGGGGGGGGGGGGTACGGATCAATCTAACTCGCAAAAGCCACCCAACGATCAATCTGCGCGAACGTCATCTCGTTCAAGGGGGGAGCAACGGTCGATTAGGCCAAACCTCGTAACGATCTCCTTGTTATTGAGTTAACGATTCGTAACATCGATATCGCTCGGGTATTAATCGATACTGGAAGTTCGGTTGATATCATCTTCAAAGATACTCTCGAGAAGATGAAGATCGATCCGTCCGAAATCGTGGAAAATCCTAGCCCACTAGTGGGACTCTTGGGAGAAGCCACTATAGCTTTCGGGTCGATTAAACTCGCGGTCAAAGCTGGGACCATGACGAAAGTCACAGAGTTTCTAGTCGTAGACCGCCCCGCGTCTTACAAAGCTATCATGGGTACGCCGTGGTTGAATTCCATGCGCTCGATCCCAGCAACATATCACCTTTGCCTCAAATTCCTAACTCCTAATGGAATCGAGGTAATATGGGGAAATCCGAGAGTATCGCAGGTGTTTTTCGCCGCAAAACAAAAACGAAGAAGGCCAGACCTCGAAACCATTCCTAGGAAGCTAAAGAAAACGGCCTCCGACCAAAACACCTGAAAACAAGATTCAGCGGAACTCTTCTGGCAATCCCGTAAAATCACAGCCTTGGTAGAACAACGCGAACCAACCTGCGAACCCGTGGTGACGGTATGTATCGAAGAAGTATTCCCAGAACGGTGTGTCGAGATCGGAGCCAATCTCCGCGAGCCTTTGAGGACAGAACTCATAACATGTCTGAAAAAGAACCTTAATACTTCCGCGTGGGCTGCAGAGGATATGCAAGGGATCGACATTAACATAACATGTCACGAACTAAACATCTATCCAACTTTCAAACCGATCAAACAAAAAAGACGTAAGTTAGGACCCGAGCGCGCTTCTGCAGTGAACGACGAGGTCAAAAAACTGTTTAAAGTCGGATCGATAACGGAAGTAAGATACGCAGACTGGCACGCCAACCCTGTAGTAGTCAAAAAGAAAAACGGGAAGTGGCGAGTCTGCGTGGATTTTACTGACCTTAACAAAGCATGTCCAAAGGATAGTTTCCCCTTACCGCACATTGATCGGCTGGTCGAAGCAACGGCGGAAAATGAACTCCTATCCTTCATGGATGCCTTCTCAGGTTACAATCAAATTATGATGAATCCCGACGATCGCGAGAAAACTGCATTCAATACCGATCGCGGAACTTATTGCTACAAGGTAATGCCCTTCGGCCTCAAAAACGCCGGCGCAACTTACCAACGACTAGTGAACCGGATGTTCTCCGAACAACTCGGTAAAAAAATGGAGGTCTATATCGACGACATGCTCGTCAAATCCTTTCGGGCAAGAGATCACGTGTCTCATCTTGAGGAATTTTTTGCACAACTAAACTCCCATAACATGAAGCTTAACCCGGCAAAATGCATATTCGCCGTAGCATCGGGAGAGTTCCTCGGTTACCTAGTGACGTACCGCGGTATCGAAGCTAATCCAAAACAGATCAATGCATTGATCGAGATGGCTTCGCCCAAAAATAAGCGAGAAGTCCAGAGATTGACCGATAGAGTCGCAACACTTAACCGATTCATCTCACGGTCAACGGACAAGTGCTTACCTTTCTACGATATCCTACGGGGGAGTAAAAAATTCGAGTGGTCGGAAGAGTGCGTGTGGGAACCAAAATTCGCACTGTCGATTTCCGTTTAAATATGGAAACTTGGAAAACCCTAATTTCCCAAAGGTCCCGGATATCTGCTAATACCACACGGCAAGCAATCAGAACACAAGAATAACAACGATGAAGTATAAGAAATCGAAAAGAGAGCAAAGTAGCTCTTATTCCGAATTCGTGTTTGAGCGTTACAACAAGGTAAGAGCCTGGGCTACGAGAGCTGTCGGCGAGATTCCTAGTTCTAAAACCCTAAGACGGCAATAACCTAGTTGAGTCGCAGCTCGAATAACAAAAACGGAAATATGCCTAATTGCTCTAAGTGCTAAGTTTGCTCTGAGAAAAGTCCTCCCCATGCCTCTCGCCTAGGACTCCTTATATACTGGCTCCTAGGTCGGTTTACACTTTTCCTCTTCTGCCCTTAAGCCGCCATAGCATAAAAATGGAGATATTCCATTTTTTCCGATCTTCGTAATTATCTTCAAAATTTCGTATTTATCCGTGGAAACTTGACATTTATCTTTCCTTGCGAACCAAGCGTAAACCGTCATGCGGCTTACGGGCTGTTGGTTAAGAAATCGTACGTTGGGCCTCGAGTCATGTCTTAGGTCCCTTTGGACCGTCTTCTGACTCGAAGCGTTTATTACGGTTTCTTTCGATAAAGAACGAACTTTCCGCGGTTTTTACCGTAAAGTTTGATCGATGACTTAGAATGGCGGGAAACATGAAATAGGTTCGCTACGGTCTTCAGGAGATAGCATCGAAGGGTAGACGAGAATGCATGGACTAATGTCGTATCGACGTTTCGGAAGAGCTCGGTCGCTATGTAGCGATCGAGCGGAGCGGATGCTCGGTCGCTATACGTAGCGACTGAGCAGAACGGATGCTCGGTCGCTACGTAGTGACCAGACGGCGTGCATGTGCGGTAGTAGCGTAATGACCGAGCTTGGTTCATCCGTGTTCCGGTCGTCATATTCGGACCGATCCGTAACCGGTTTGGACACGTTTCCGATGGCTTATGTTTGATCTAAATAGAATTCGAACGAAGCTTTATCTCGGGAACATACGTTGTGACGTTCTCTTGACCGAACATGATTTGTTGCGAAAAGACATACTTGTATTTTGCGGGGATTTGGACGTTATCTTCGTCGCAACTGTTTTAGACCCCAACAGTGCGAAAACGCTTTTCAACAGCTGAAACGATACTTGGCCACTCCTCCAGTTCTCGCCAAACCTGTCGAAGGAGAACCCTTGTTCTTATATATCGCAGTATCAGCAACGGATGTGAGCGGCGTCCTGAACAGGGAAGAGCACAGCGAACATAAACCTATCTTTTACATAAGCAAAACCTTGCTAGATGCTGAATCAAGGTATCCGCTGATGAAAAAACTAGCATACACAGTCATAACATCGGCGCGAAAGCTAAGACCGTATTTCCAATCCCACATGATCGTCATCCTCACGACCTTCCCCCTGCGGACGATCGTCGAGTTGAGCGAGTACGATATCGAATACCGACCGAGAACAAGTGTGAAATCCCAAGTACTCACAGACTTCTTAGTTGAACTACCAATGGGGACCGTGACCAACAAGGAAACAAATTCAACCTGGCTCCTTCACGTCGACGGATCCTCATCCAAGCAAGGATCAGGCATCGAAATCCGCCTCACGTCACCGACCAGTGAAATCCTAGAACAATCGTTCAGACTTGAATTTCACGCGTCCAACAACGAGGCCGAGTACGAAGCACTCATTGCAGGGCTACCTTTAGCTCACGGATTGAAGATACGTAACATCCATGCCTACTGTGATTCTCAGCTAGTCGCAAGTTAATATAGCGGAGAATACAAAGCAAGGGACGAAAGAATGGATGCGTATCTCAAACTGGTCCAAAATCTAGCCCAAGAATTTGACTGTTTCGCTCTTACGCGAATCCCCCGTTCTGAAAATGTCCAAGCCGATGCTCTCGCGGCCCTGGCATCAAGTTCCGACCCAGGTCTTAAAAGAGTGATTCTGGTCGAATTCATCGAACACCCGAGTATCAGACCACCAATCGTCGTCAACCTTATCAGGGATCAAGACGACGATGTAGAGGAGGTCGCAGGACACCCGGAGGAGAGATCAGAGCAATCTGACTATGACTACCATATGCCATGGCTGGAAACGATTCGCGCCTACATCACCGATGGGAAATTACCTCCCGAAAAATGGGCGGCCCGCAAAATCCAAACGCAGGCTGCGCGTTACGTAACGGTCGATGGCGAAATTTACAAATGGAAACTTTCCAGACCACTCATGACGTGTTTGGAAGGAGAAAATGCGAGAAAATTCATGGAAGAAGTCCATTATGGATCCTGCGGAAACCATTCTGGTGGAAGGTCACTAGCAGTAAAAATCAAACGCCACGGATACTACTGGCCAACGATGATCGGAGATTGTGAGAAATTCGCACGAAATGCGAAAAGTGCCAAAGGCATGCCCCGACCATCCGACAACCAGCAGAAGTTCTTTCTTCCATCACGTCACCGTATCCTTTCATGCACTGGGCCATGGACATCGTTGGGCCCCTTCACAATTCAAAGCAAAAGCGTTTCCTCTTAGTCCTCACCGATTTCTTCTCAAAGTGGGTAGAGGCAGATTCGTACGCAAGTATAAAAGATGTCCAAGTTGAAAATTTCGTATGGAAAAACATTATCTGTAAACACGGAGTTCCTTAATAGATCGTATCTGACGATGGATCTGAGTTCATCTCCACCCGATTCGAAGCGTTCTGCGAAAAATGGAATATACGACTAAACAAGTCATCCACAGTGCAACGGCCAAGCCGAGACAATTAATAAGACCATTCTAGACGGACATAAGAAACGCTTAGACGCTAAAAAAGGCAGGTGGGCAGACGAACTTGAGGGAGTCCTCTGGTCACATCGCACAATCCCAAGACGAGCGACGGGAGAAACACCTTTCGCCCTCGTATACGGGACATAATGTATGATTCCCGCAGAAGTCGAGTTCCCCGGCGTCCGAAGGAGATTACTGGCCGAACGGGAAGAACTCAATAACGCCATGCTCCTAGACGATATTGACTTGGTCAACAAACGACGGGACCGAGCACTCGTCTGAATGCAGAATTACCAACACGCAGCCGCAAAATATTATAATTCCAACGTACAAAATCGTAGATTCAACGAAGGAGAGTTGGTTCTTCGCAAAGTCTTCCAAAACACCGCTGAGCGAAACGCGGGAAAACTTGGACCAAACTGGGAAGGACCCTAGAAGATCATAAAGGTCGTTCGACCAGGTTCCTACGAGATAGCCAACATGCAAGGTGTAAAGATCCCAAGAACTTGGAACGCAATGCATCTCAAAAAATACTATTACTAAAACAAACCACTTCGCAACTACCGAACTACGAGACGGCGTGATCTCCATAAGGAGTACGTAGGCAGTTTGTCGAAAGGCGAATTGAGCTGTCCCCCCTCTCTAAAAAGGGCGGGGGGGGGGGGGAGTGGGTACGTATACTCGTATACTCCCAAGTTCAAAATATCTGACCATGCCCTCGATATTTCTGAAACTTTTTTACCTTGCAAACCGAGCAAATCATCTTCGTCCACAAATTATATCCGAGTCCTGAAAAAACTCGCAAATAAACCAGTCATTAGAGAACAATCAACCTCCGGCACTGCGAGACATCGCAAAAACCGCCTAAGAAGTTGTATCCCATCCGACAAAACGAAACCCTCGTCACAAAAAATAATATATGCACTAACATCTCCGCAAACACATATTCTTCCCAAAGACCCAAACGGTAATATCTACCACCAAGTTCGTTGCTGATCACATCGAACTCTTAAACGTCCTAAACAGACACGGCCATCTCACGAAGATGACCCTCGTACATCCGACACAAGGACAATAGCGCTATAAAAGAAATCCGAAATTTTGGTCAAGAACTTCCAGTTGGCTTAAAAATTGTCTATGGAGAGATGCTCGATTCGTACCAGACAAGTCGTATAAGCGGAGAACCTATTGCGGACTTTAAATCGGTACGAATCAGGTTAAAATTACAACAGGAAAATCAATAGCCGGCTAGTCACCGCATAAATCTTAAAAGCGAAAGTAAACCTAGGTCTTGCCCTAAACCCAGCGCACTGGTCTCTAACATCTCAAGGAATGATATCGAAAAGAAGATACGAAATCCTAAAACATGCGTCTATGCTTACGTTCAACGTCTTCAAATATCCCGCGAAATTAGGATTTCGCGGAAAGCTCTCGAAACAGATCACGAATAAAGCATTTCACATCGAAGAAAGATATGAGACGACAACTCATAATCTTCCTTCCATACGCCTACTCGCGTAAACGCAAACTGATTATCCATTCATTGAAAAACAAAAGCCGCAAAGCGGCAAGGATTCAAAGCCACAAACGGCCATTCCTGAAGCATAAAATATGGCCATACAAGGCTAGAACAAGCCCATAAACATAAAAAAAAATCTCTCAAGCAAGATCGTAACCGTGACCATCCTCTGGAATTTAAACCTCCTCCTCACCCATCGCGTCGTCTAAACTCGGGGCTGCGTCGCCTCCTTTCTCTCCGACCATGAGATCTTTCCCCTCTGGGTCTTCTGAACACGTCGGAAGGAGTACGTAGGCAGTTTGTCGAAAGGCGAATTCAGCAGTCCCCCCTCTCTAAAAAGGGGTGGGGTGGGGGGGGGGGGAGTGGGTACGTATACTCGTATACTCCAAAGTTCAAAATATCTGACCATGCCCTCGATATTTCTGAAACTTTTTTACCTTGCAAACCGAGCAAATCATCTTCGTCCACAAATTATATCTGAGCCCTGAAAAAATTCGCAAATAAACCAGTCATTAGAGAAAAATCAACCTCCGGCACTGCAAGACATCGCAAAAACCGCCTAAGAAGTTGTATCCCATCTGACAAAACAAAACCCTCGTCACAAAAAATAATATATGCACTAACATCTCCGCAAACACATATTCTTCGCGAAGACCTAAACGGTAATATCTACCACCAAGTTCGTTGCTGATCACATCGAACTCTTAAACGTCCTAAACAGACACGGCCATCTCACGAAGATGACCCTCGTACATCCGACACAATGACAATAGCGCTATAAAAGAAATCCGAAATTTTGGTCAATCACTTCCAGTTGGCTTAAAAATTGTCTCTGGAGAGATGCTCGATTCGTACCAGACAAGTCGTATAAGCCGAGAACCTATTGCGGACTTTAAATCGGTACGAATCAGGTTAAAATCGCAATAGGAAAATCAATAGCTGGCTAGTCACCGCATAAATCTTAAAACCGAAAGTAAACCTAGGTCTTGCCCTAAACCCAGCGCACTGGTCTCTAACATCTCAAGGAATGATATCAAAAAGAAGATACGAGATCCTAAAACATGGCTCTGTGCTTACGTTCAACGTCTTCAAATATCCCGCGAAATTAGGATTTCGCGGAAAGCTCTCGAAACAGATCACGAATAAAGCATTTCACATCGAAGAAAGATATGAGACGACAACTCATAATCTTCCTTCCATACGCCTACTCGCGTAAACGCAAACTGATTATCCATTCATTGAAAAACAAAAGCCGCAAAGCGGCAGGGATTCAAAGCCACAAACAGCCATTCCTGAAGCATAAAATATGGCCATATAAGGCTAGAACAAGCCCATATACATAAAAAAAATCTCTCAAGCAAGATCGTAACCGTGACCATCTTCTGGAATTTAAACCTCCTCCTCACCCATCGCCTCGTCTAAACTCGGGGCCGCGTCGCCTCCTTTCTCCCCGACCATGAGATCTTTCCCCTCTGGGTCTTCTGAACACGTCGGAAGGAAACACACAGACTTCAGGTCGGCCAAGACAAGGTCGAAATCCCCGTCCACGGCCGCCTAGTCTCCCTTGCAATCGGACAACCTGGTTTCCTCGGCCTGCAAGGACGGAGGAGTCTCGCTCTGGAGTGCCCGAACCACAGCCATCCCGCCCTCGAAGGTCGCCAAGGCCAAATCCCTGCTGGGGATGCACTTGAGGGAGCCTAGAAAGTCAGAGATCTTCGCCAAACAAGCCTGGAACTCAACCCGAAGCGCATCCTTGGCCTCTTCGACCACGCGACTTGTCGATACTTCGTCACTCTCAATCTGACGCTGGAGTCGACACACCTCCGAAGACTTGGCCTTTCTAGCCTTCTTCTCCTTAAGCAGAGAGCTCGCCGTCTTCCCAAGGTCCCTCTTGAGCACCCCGATCCCGGCCTCGAGCTTAGACACCTTTGCGGAGTGAGAACCCTCAATAGCTTTTAGCATGGCTTCAGTTTTAAACCATTTTCCTTGCATCTCCGTCAGATCTCTTGCAAGACGACTGGCCTCAAAACCGCACTCTCTGATCATTCCGTCGATCAGCTACACGAACTGCCAGACAAGAGAACAGTTAGAGATACGAAACGAGGCAAGGTTAAAAAAAAAAAATCCAACGAGCTAACAGTAAAAATCCAAAAGTGAGGGACAAACCTTTCCACGGAGCCCCGGTGCCAGATTCAAGCCTCCTTTCTGCGAAGACTCCCCATCATCGCCCTTGGTTAACTTCCACTTCCGGCCCTTAGGCTGAACGACCGGAGCAGCACTGGGAGCACGCAGCGCCAGGACGATTTCCTTCCTAGCCGGAGGAGGAGGCATGGACTCAGCGGCCTTCTCTTTGTCCTCGACAAGAATCGGAGTCGTAGACGATCCAGGCTGAGCCGAAGCGTCTGGTACAGACAGAACACTCGTTTCGACTTGAGTTCCTGCGTCCTGCGGAACCTGAACCTCAGGACCATAAGTCGGAGCAACGGCCAGAGCAGAAGAGGATGGAAGCTCGGTGTCAACTCGGACTGGTTCCTTCTCGGCTTTGCGGCGAGATAGTTTCTCTCGAAAGGAAAGGAAGCCGGCGACACAAGCTGGCGCCTCACTGGAGGAAACCGGAACAGGATCTTGGGAGGTGGCCTCGCCCATCTCAACGTCGAAACTTCTCTTGTCACCTTGGGAAGAAGACATCTTGAAAGCTTAAGTTTAGGAGAGAAGCTAGAGAGGATTTGGGAATGAAAGGAAGGTGTGAAAGAAATGAAAGATGGGGGCTCCCTATTTATAAAAGTATGAGCTTAGGATTTTTATTTACTATAAAATATATTTCCTCGATGATGTTCCTCTGCGGAATCCTTAAAATAAACTTCGTCCAACACGCCTATTGATATATGGTGTTTTATACATCTTGTATATATGCTTTTAAATTGGTTTTCAAGTCTTTATCGAGTCTTTCTAGTCCTTTTGGAGTCATTACAGGTCTGGAGTTGCATTGGATGGGAGATGGACCAGCTGGAACAAAAGAGGTAGAAAACAATGCAATTTGGTGGTTTTCACGCAGAACAGTCTTGATGACTGTTCCGAGTGAGTGTTCCAGCGGCAGAGATTTTTAAGGAAACTACAATCATTACGGGATTTGCCCTAATTATCCCTATTTTCTCTCCCAGCCGCCTGTGGCTTTGATATATCATATTTTCTGTTCCTCTTTACCATTATACGCTATTCTAGACAGAAGAAAACCATTGGAGACTTTTGTGCTTTTGGATTGTAAAGGGAGAAGGATCCATCTCTCTCACCATAGAGAAGATTATCTTGAACCCTCTTTCTATCTGTTTTATTATGCAGTTTCATTCAGGATCTATGTCTTTGATTGCTTGCATCATGATTGAGTAGTGATCTAGCTCGCCTAGGGTTTTTAGGGCGTTGAAATATGAGCTAAACATAGATAAGCTATTCTTGATTATTCTTCATCCATAATATTCTTAAGGCTTCCATTAATCTGATCACTTGTTGTTAGATCCTAAGTTTATCGCCTAGCTAACCGCTTAGGAGATAGCTTGACATGTATTGAATGAGCTTAGTATCCCTAATCAGCGAAAGTAGATATTAGGGTAGTAAGTGAACTGATCGGACCTGATCTCTAAGGCTTGCAGTCGTTTCTCATCTCAACGACAGTTAGATGATGGGATCAACCAGCAAAGAGATCACCACCACGACAGTGGGGTGTTCCAGTTGAGTGATCCGAGTTCTAGAAAGCACTGCATCGCGCTTGAATAATTGTTTGGCTCTCGCTCAACACCCAATGAAATACCCTAGGCTAGCTTCTTGTTAAATTGAATCAAACTCTAGTTTACTTGTTTTCCGCGTCACCAATTGAATTGAAAACCATTTTCTTCTTAGCTTGTCATTGAAATTTATAAGAGTAAAGTGTAGACTGGTCCTCTGGATTGAATCTAAAGTACTATAATCACAACTGTTAACTTGGCAGTAGCAAAGATTCATATTTAGTGTATCACCTATCTTGCCTAATTCGCCAGACCGCGCGTTAGAATCTCGTCGCAATCCACGATTCTAACGAGCTGGGGGGCTAACTGTTGGGGTCAAAAACAGATACGACGAAATTAACATTCAGATATCCGTAGAAATTAGCATGAAAATTTTTACGAGAAATAAATCTTCGAAAAGATTTATTTTTACGAAGAATCTTGCGGAGGAAATACGTTCACGAAACAACGGACACATATCCAAAATAGCCAAAGCTCGATCGCTACTTAACGACCAAGCACGCACACGGCTCGGTCGCTACGTAGCGACCAAGCTCCTGCCAAGCCCGGTCGCTACATAGCAAGCAAGCACACACAATGGCTCAGTCGCTACTTAGCGACCGAGCTCTCGCCAAGCTCGGTCGCTACATAGCAACCGGGCACGTACACGGCTCGGTCGCTACGTAGCGACCGAGCTCCCCAAAACGTCGATACGACACGAATCCATGCATTCTTGTCTACTCTTCAAATGCTATATCCCGTAGACCATAGCTAAACCATTCTATTCTTCTCGTCACTCGAAGTCATCAGTCAAACTTTACGATAAAAACCGCGGAAAGTTTGTTTTTGTCGAAGAAACCGTAATAAATGTTTCGAGTCAAAGACGGCCCAAGGAGACCTAAGACGTAGCTCGAAGCCCACTTACGGTTTCTTAACCAAAAGCCCATAAGCCGTATGACGGTTTATGCTTGGTTCGTAAAGCAAGATAAATGTCAAGTTTCCGCAGATAAATGTGATGTTTCCGAAGATAATCACGAAGATCGGGAAAAATGGAATATCTCCATTTTAAGCTACGACGGCTTAAGGGCAGAATGGGAAAAAGCGTAAACTGACCTAGGAGCAAGTATATAAGGAGTCCTAGGCGAGAGGCACATGAGAGGACTTTACACAGCAAACTTAGCACTTAGAGCAATTTAGGCAATTTTTCGTTTTTGTTATTCGAGCTGCGACTCAATTAGGTTTAGCGGCTTTAGGGTTTTTAGAAGTAGGAATCTCGCCGACAGCTCTCGTAGCCCAGGCTCTTACCTTGTTGTAACGCTCAAACGCGAATTCGGAATAAAATCTACTTTGCTCTCTTTTTGATTTCTTATCTTTTATCGTCTTTATTTCGTGTTCTGATTGCTCGGCGTGTGGTATTTGCATATCTCCGGGACCTCTGGAAAACTAGGGTTCTCCTACTTTCCTTATTTAAACGGAAATCGACAGTGCAAATTTTGGTTCCCACATCGACAGAACTATTGTTGCGTCGATCGATGCTTCTTCCAGAAAGCTTTATGGACGGGTTGATTAGTGTTCTCTAACTTACTAGACCAACTCTCGTGTGTATCTAGTCAGTTAGATCATACTAGTTATTTTCTGGTATTTAGTCAAGTGATGGCTTGTTCTCAATTAATCGTAAGATCTAAGTTTAAAGGGTGATCAGTCCTAAACTTAGCTTTAAGAACAACTAGATGAAGAACTATATTTTTAAACACCCTAGCAACAATTTAAGTTATTAATACATATATCAACCTATTGAGAAACCTAAATCTTATAGTAAGACTACTCAGACATATTCATAAAGCACATGGCTATGATGGTCTGAATAATACTTAAATAAAATGAATAACAAGAGTAAGCAATAAAGTAAATGAAAGCAAGGGAGTTCAAGATCTTCTCGGTTTGGTAGTTCAGATCTCTCTCTCGAATCCTAAGCTCTCTCTTCCTCCAATGGTGGCTTGTTGCTTCTCTCCAAAAGAGGTCTAAAAAGGTCTCTAGGCAAGTCTGCCTCTAAAATAATATAAAACCCTAATAATATAGCCTCATAGGTGGCTGGAGTCTTAGAATGTAATTATTGAAACTTTTGTGAAACTTGCAATCTTCTAATTTGTCATTAACTCTCGGGTGGCTCCACCGTCGACCGATGATACAAGCCTTCCATTGATCGATTGTTCTCGATAATCATCGGTCGACATTCTGATAAATAATCGACTCTCTCTGTTTCCACCAAAGCTCTCAAAAAGTATCCAAATTTCTCCAAATACATCATTTTCCTCAAGTAAGTACGTGAACCTGTAATTACTCTAAATAGACTCAATATCGTACTAAATATACCTTAAAACACCTATATACCATGGCTTATAATGGATAAAATCCATGGTCTATCAACTACCCAGAATTACTCTTTTGCTTGTCTTCAAGCAAAACATAATAGAGGAGTCTCTCTGAGAGAGGTTTGAAAACAGCGGGGAATCACAGAGTTAAAACTTAAAATCATCACTTCTATAATGTTGCTAACCACATCAATGAAATCCAAACTTTAGAAACATATCATACATTATCCTAGTATAGCAACCAAATTCACCTTGTCAACAATTCAACAGATCTTATCTGACATTCTCCACTACTAACCTCATTTCTTGCATAAATGAAAGTGTTGGCTAAATCTTGGGAGTATCGATCAAAGGACACATGGACACTTAACCAAGCAGGTATCTGAGTAAATAGGTAGTCTTATTCTGGTTTCTTTTCTCCCTATATCTCTCTTCTCTGAATCCTTTTATCTCAATTCCAATGAATAATGACGCTGATGCAGTCCATCTTATTTGTCTTCTTTTCGATTTTTCTTACATTGGCAAAGTGTAGGCGAATAGTGGGGTCATCGGTAATGTACCTACCTCTCACTTCCAATGATGTGTGATCATTCCATTAGAGAAGAATAATGGGGTCACAGGAGACACTCCTACCCCACTAAACCGCATGAAATCATTTCGATCTTTTTTTTTGAAAGCCGAAAGAGGAGAGAAGGAAACCAAAAATTTACAGTATTATACCTTTCAGACCTGAAAGAGGGATCCGATCCAATGTATACCAAGCCCCACGACAAGCAGAGTTGAGTTAAATTAGGTTGGATGTCAGCATTGGTTCCTTCAAACATTCTCACAAGTGTTGTCATAGTTGACAGGTTAATCCACTTTAGTATCTATAGTGCTTTCTGCAGTTAGTTATCCTAAGAGTGGCGCTATAGAGTGGTTAGATAACAAGTGAAAACTTTGAAGAAGTTCATTATCCGCTTCTTGACTCGATAAAATATTTTTTTATATATATTTTTTTATATAGAAATCATATAACCAACTAGTATCGGTAAATACCTCACCCAGACTTAAATTTCACTGTTCGCAGTGATATTCAGTCTAAGATTGGTTAGAGAATAAATCATAAGTACTAAGTTAGATGTTAGACAAGAGAAAAGAATATTTGCACCCTTCTGTCTCGAATGTCGATCGACATAAGCACCTCTTTATCGATCGACCTAAACGCCTTACCGTCGATCGACGTAAGCAGCTCTTTGTCGATCGACGGCGCAGAGAGAAAATTTATGTACTTGCTGCAACATATTGATGGGTCTAAATCATCACAATATGAGTATCAGTCAGCCAGGTTAGCTATGTTAGACAATCCAAACACATGCAAGATCAGCAAATATATAAACTCCAGTCATAACATAAGATAATAAATCCGAGAATAAATCCTAATAGTACGAAAGCAGAAGAAAAGAAAAGAAGATAGGGATAGAAACATGAGGACAGATCCTCATCAATAGTCTCGTCGATGGTCCTGCTGCTGATCGTGAGCTTGCTCGCACACTCCTCCTTCTCGAACAGCGACATCTCGATACTCTACCCCAGATGGCGGTGAGAGCATCAACTACTACGCGCTGGAAATCTCCCTCAGGGCGTGTAGAGATGTCTGGCCTGGGAGGGAATGACGGAAGTGCTGCCTCTGACTGCCCCTGCTGAGGTCCTCCAGCTCGCTGCACGGTGCAGCGGCGCGGCATGGTCGATAGAGCACGGAGGAGGTTTTGGTTGGGGTGAAACTGGATGCTGGCGAGGCCTGCTGAGAAGTCCGTGAGTGCACGATGGGGTAGGTTTACCAAGTGCATGTCGTCCTCATCCCTGAAACTCCAGTAGTGGTTGTCCTTGAGCCATTGTGCGCTCGTGAGGTACGCTGCATCCATGTAGAGGAGCTGGTCATCCATCGCAGCATCATCTAATGGTATCCTGCAGTGTCTGAAGATCGGTGTAAGTAGACTCCCGACCGTCTCCTTCTTCGTTCCCGATGACTGGAACGGCTTCATCTCGAGCTTGACGAGATGCTCAGCGGAAAGGGCTCCTAGGTTAGGCCATGTGGCGTCCACGGGCTCCTCAATGTCCTCCATTTGAACCAAGCTCCTCACCGCGTAGTAGACTAATGTGAGCTCCTGCACCCGAACCTTACTAGGTTCCATCTTGCACAACAGAGTGTTGGCAAGGACCTTCATGAAGTAGCGCAGAATCGGGTGACAGATCTCCGTCTGAAGAGCCGAGCCGGAGTTAAAAACACCAGCAGCTATGTGCTCCCAATAGTGTGATCTCCCTGCGAAGCCGGGTACTACGTTGTGCTGAAGCTCCATGTTCTGGAACCCGTAGATGGTGCTGAGAGCTGAGAGAGGGACTCTGTAGCGGATGTCACGGATGAAGAAGGTCAAGATACCCTCGCTCGCTCTCCTTGTCTCATGGGTGTAGTAGACCTGCATCGTGGCCATGAACTGACGGACCAGCTCCGGGTAGAGAACCTGTGGTTTAGTGGCCACGTGCCCCATACCCAGCTCCACGAACATGTCCTCGAGGTCCGATCTGATGCCCAGCAGTCTAATCACGTCCGGGTCGATGAATCTCTTTGGCTCGATGGAAACCTTCAGCCACTCAGTGTAGAATATGCTGTCATAGTCGTCCCACGTGTCTGTGATCACACAGTTTCTGCATTCCGAGCTCTTGGCTGCAGTGCGAGGGTTAGCGAAGTGGTCAAAGAGTGGGATGGGGACGTCCTCGTGCTCTCTTGGCCAAGGGTGTTGGTCGCGGACGTGGTGGGGGTGGAGCTGTGCTGGTGCTGCCGGTGTCAACTCTCCTCTTCATTCTCCTTTCGTGCATCTGTAAACAAAGTTCAGAGACAAATATACGAAATCAGTGAAGTTCGATGGTGTAGTTGTCCATATCGATCGATAGATTTGTGTCGATGTCGATCGACATTTCAGTAATAAAATCGATCGATGTAAATGGGTATCATCTATCGATATCTCCATCGTGAGAACCTGCAAAAACCCATTCGATGCAATTCAATTTGCATAGCATATATAATCAGTTGAATCGATCCGTAATCCCTATTCTATCATTCCATAAACACAAATCGATCGATATACGCCCTAAAATCTCGGTTCTAGTTCATTTTTATCTCAACCCTAACAAGAACGAAAATTTAGGAAATTTCGTGTTCATACCATGTTGATTCGTGGGCCAAGTGATCTAAACGGATAGAGAGTTGAAAATCGAGTGGATTGGGCGCAAGAATCGTCCGATTTTCGGGTTTGTGTGAGTGTCGACTTAATGTCGACTTAAATGAGCTCGTGGTTTTTCATTTCCCGTCGATCGATGAAGAGGTATCTTCGTCGATCGACAGCCGTTATGTTTTCGTCTAATTAGTTTTTTTTAAACGAAATCCTAAATATCCTAAGACTATAAATGGGTTGTCTCCCATTTAGCTCTTATTTTAATTCTTGAGCTTGACTCGAGGTTCGATCTGTCTAATTATCATGAAGAAGGCCTAAGTTCAAAGGCCTGCTAATTGGCGGTTTAGCCCAATAATGTTTTACTCATTGACCTTTCACTGTGAATTCTTCTCCTTTATCGTTTATAAGTGTAATAGCTCCATAAGATTTGACATCCACAACAGTGAAAGGACCTGACCAACAAGATTGGAGTTTTCCGAGAAACAGCGTAAGCCGAGAGTTATACAGCAGCACTTGATCATTTGGTTAAAAGTGCCTAGAGACGATCTTTTTATCGTGATATGCTTTCCTCTTTTCTTTATATATCTTTGAACTCTCCTAGGATAAATGTCTTATTTCATCCAGCTCGTTAAGCTGCATGAGTCTCCTCTCGGCAGCTGGTTTGATGTCGAAATTTAATAATTTATAGCTCATGCTACCTTGTGTTCTAGCTAAACCGGCAAGTGGCAGGATTTTCCGTAGGGTAGGTGAAATGCGGTCGTTCCTAATGGAGTTTTGAATGCAGTCTGGTAGGCCCAGAGTGCATTGTCCAGTTTCCTAGACCAATCTCTCATAGAGGTTCCTACAGTCTTTTCTAAGATTTCTTTGATCTGTCGATTTGAGACTTCTACTTGTCTGCTTTCTCTGTGGATGGTAGGGTATAGCAACTCTATGGTGCACTCCGTTCTTCTTAAGTAATCCGTCAAAAGTTTTGTTGATGAAATGGGATCCACCGGCACTTATGAGTACTCGGAGAATTCCAAATCTCGGGAAGATAATGCTTTTGAAAAGCTTTATAACTACAGACGCGTCATTTGTTGGGGAAGCTACCGCTTCGACCCATTTTGATACATAATCAACAGCGACTAGGATATATTTGTTCCCGTATGAGGAAGGGAAAGGACCCATGAAGTCTATCCCCCAACAATCAAACATTTCTACTTTTAGAATAGACTTATGTTCCATTTCATGTCTTTTGCTGATTTTTCCTCTTCGTTGGCATCTGTTGCACCCCCCAACAATCAAAAATGGTTATTTCGAAATCAACGGCTATGATTATTTCTTATTCACGAATTTCTCGCAAAACATTCACTGAAAGAAAGATCGGAACTGAACGAACGAGCGAATCCCGCACAAAGGCCATCACGCCAGAGAGTTGAACCATCACGCTGAACCGTCGTGTGGTTGCACTCGCCCGGCGAGTTCAACCATCACGTCAGTCAGCTCGCCGGCGAGTTCGACCTGATCCCGGCCTGTCCGACTTACTTCGAATCCCGTATCATCCGTATAGCTGTGATATCCGACCTTCGGGACCATATACTTCTCGTTTCGTTTTGATTAAAGTTATTCTCGAAGTTTTATGACTAAAACCGAGAAATCGTATAAACGCCCAAAAGCCTAAGAATGGTCCGCAAGGATCCAAACTGGTCTTGAGGCCCATATACGCTCTCAGAAGGGATTCGAGCCCATAAAGGTTATGACGGTTTGTCCTAACTCGCAGAAATACGATAAATGCTCAGTTTCCAAAGATAAATGTAAAGATTCGAGGATAACTATCAAGATCGACGAAAAATGGAATATTCCCAAAAGAGATAGACTTGGGCCCGAAGGCAAAGGATGGGCCACCGACCTAGAGCGACTATATAAGGAGAGCAGGAGCAGAAGAAAAGGGGATCTGAGAATTTAAACTTAGAGAACTCCTGCTAGCTTAGAGAACTTAGGGCTTAGATGGTTAGACTAGCACGACAAGGCTTAGGACGTCTTGGCCGCCTCTTGTCCTGTTGTTCCGACAGTTAGCATATCTCAATAAAACGCCTCTGATCGATTATCTATCTTTTTATCGTTCTAAAGTGATTACGCTGAGAATTCGGACCTTCAAGGAAAAACTGGTTCACTCGGTTTTCCTCCTTTATTATTTATTATAATTGACGGTGTGAATTTTGGTTCCCACAGTTTGGCGCTAGAAGGAGGGGGGAGGACGAATTCTCTAACTCAAAAATCACTAAACGATAAAAGACACAGGATGTCCGCTCCAGCAGCTAACAATGTCGTTTCTTTCAAGGACCGGGCAACGGCCGATCAGGCCAAACCCCACAACGATCTCCTTGTCATCGAGCTGACGATCCAGGACATCGACGTAACGAGAGTGTTGGTCGACACCGGATGCTCGGCCAATTTTATCTACAAAAGCACCCTCGAAAGAATGAAGATCGATCTGTGCACCATTACGGAAGGACCCAGCCCGATATTCGGACTCTCGGGAGATGCTACTATGACTCTCGGCTCGATTGACCTCGTTGTTAAAGCCGGGAGCGTCATCAAAGTCACGGAATTCTTAGTCATCGACCACCCAACATCGTACAACGCGATCGTCGGTACTCAATGGCTGAATTCCATGCGAGTGATCCCTTCGACATTCCATCTGTGCCTTAAGTTTCCAACCCCTCGTGGAGTCGAAACTATACAAGGAGACCGCAGGATGTCGCAAGTATGTTTTGCCGCCGAGTTAAAAAGAAAGAACTTTGCGATCGAAACTTCCCATAAAAAGAAAAGAAAGCTGACTCTCGATGAGAACGCCCCGGAACGAGACTCGGGAGTCTTCTGGCATTCTCAAAGGGCCGAAGCCCTAGAAGGGAAGCGCGAACCGACTTGCGAACCGGTAATTTCGATCTGGCTAGACGAATCCTCTCCAGAACGATGCGTCGAGATTGGAGCCAACCTCCGCGAGCCACTAAAGACAGAGCTCATCGCCTGTCGCAAAAAGAACCTCAATGCGTTCGCTTGGGCCGCGGAAGATATGCATGGGATCGATATCGGCATAACGTGTCATGAGCTTAACATCGTTCCGACCTACAAACCCGTCAAACAAAAAAGGCGGAAGCTAGGACCGGAGCGTGCCACCGCGGTAAATGAGGTAGTCGAAAGACTCCTGAAGGTTGGATCAATAACAGAAGTTAGGTATCTAGACTGGCTCGCTAAACAAAAAATGGCGTGTATGCGTCGTTTTCACCGATCTCAACAAGGCCTGTCCAAAGGATTGCTTCCCACTCCCGCACATCGACCGACTGGTCGAAGCAACAGCAGGGAACAAACTCTTATCATTTATGGATGCCTTCTCCGGGTACAATCAGATCATGATGAATCCCGATGATCGTGAGAAAACTGCGTTCATCACCGATCGGGGAACATATTGCTACAAAGTAATGCCTTTCGGTCTCAAGAATGCAGGCGCCACTTACCAGCGACTTGTCAATCAAATTTTCTCCGAACAGCTCGACAAGACTATGGAGGTATACATCGATGACATGCTCGTAAAGTCTCTTGACGAGCACGACCACGTCTCCCATTTGGAGGAGTGTTTTGCAAGACTTAACGCCCACAACATGAAACTGAACTATGCATAATGTAGATTTACGGTGGCATCAGGAGAATTTCTCGGGTACCTAGTCACGTGTCGTGGGATCGAAGCCAATCCTAAGCAGATAAACGCGTTAATAGAGATGGTCTCGCCAAAGACGAAACGGGAAGTCCAAAGGCTAACCGGAAGAGTCGCGGCCTTGAACCGTTTCATCTCGCGCTCGACGGATAAGTGTCTTCCTTTCTACGACACGCTGAAAGGGAATAAGAAGTTCGAATGGTCGGAGGAATGTGAGAAATCTTTCCAACAGCTAAAACGTTACCTGGCCACTCCTCCCGTCCTCGCAAAACCAGTGGAGGGAGAACCCTTGTTCCTGTACATCGCAGTCTCCACAACAGCGGTAAGCGGCGTTTTGATTAGAGAGGAACGCGGTGAGAAAAAACCAATCTTCTACATAAGCAAAACGTTACTGGACGCTGAGACCCGGTATCCCCTGATGGAGACTAGCATTCGCAGTTGTGACATCGGCTAGGAAACTCCGGCCGTACTTTCAGTCGCATACCATAATAATCCTCACCACCTTCCCCCTGCGAACGATCTTGCACAGTCCGAGTCAGTCAGGACGACTCGCAAAATGGGCAATCGAACTAAGCGAGTTCGACGTGGAGTACCGCCCAAGAACCTGCGAAAAATCTCAAGTACTAGCGGACTTCTTGGTAGAATTGCCCACGGGGGATATGACAAACACGGAACCGGACTCAACTTGGATCCTTCACGTCGATGAATTATCGTCCAAACAAGGATCCAGGATCAGAATCCGGCTCACGTCTCCGACCGACAAAGTCTTGGAACAGTCGTTCCGATTGGAATTCCATGCGTAGAATAACGAGGCTGAATATGAAGCACTCGTCGCAGGATTACGATTAGCCCATGGGCTTAAGATCCGCAACATTCACGCTTACTGTGACTCTCAGTTAGTCGCAAATCAGTACAGCGGAGAATACGAAGCGAGGGACGAAAGAATGGATGCATATCTAAAACTCATCCAAGACCTCTCCCGAGTCTTCAACCACTTCGCCCTCACTAGGATTCCTCGCTCGGAAAACACTTAGGCGGATGCCTTGGCCGTACTCGCATCAAGTTCGGATTCTGGACTAAGACGAGTAGTCCCCGTAGAGTTCATCGAACACCCAAGCATCGGACCACCAGTGATCGCCAATCTGATTCGAGCACAAATCAAAAATGCGGAGGAAGTCGAAGACCCACCAGAAGAAAACGTGGATCAGTCGGAATATGGCTGCGACAGCCCATGGCTAGAGCCAATCCGAGCATACATAATCAACGGAACGCTTCCCACTGAGAAATGGGCGGCCCGTAAAATCAAGACCCATGCCGCACGATATGTAACGGTAGAAGGAGAAATCTACAAATGGAGATTCTCCGGCCCACTCATGACCTGCGCCGAAGGAAAAAAAGCAAGAAGAGTAATGGAGGAGGTTCATTCCGGATCATGTGGGAACCACTCCGGCGAAAGATCTCTCGCCGTATAAATAAAACGCCATGGTTATTACTGGCCAACTATGATCAAAGACTGCGAGAAGTACGCACGTAAGTGCAAAAAATGCCAAAGGCACGCGCCGACAATCCATCAACCTGCGGAAGTCCTCTCGTCCATCTCGTCTCCGTATCCCTTCATGCAATGGTCCATGGATATCATCGGGCCATTACTTGACTCGAAGCAAAAACGCTTCCTCCTGGTCCTCACGGATTTCTTCTCAAAGTGGGTAGAGGCAGATTCCTACACAAGTATCAAAGACGTACAAGTCGAGAACTTCGTATAGAAGAACATCATCACCAGACACAGGGTCCCTTAAGAAATTCTGACAGACAACGGATCTCAGTTCATCTCTACCCGATTCGAAGCATTCTGCGAGAAGTGGAAGATACGACTGAACAAGTCGACTCCCAGATATCTGCAGTGCAATGGCCAGGCAGAGACCATCAACAAAACCGTCCTCGACGGGTTAAAAAAAAGCTTAGAAGCCAAAAAGGGGCGATGGGCAGAAGAGCTCGAAGGAGTTCTTTGGTCGCATCGTACGACCCCGAGACGGGCTACGGGTGAAACCCCATTCGCCCGCGTTTACGGAACGGAATGTATAATCCTCGCAGAAGTAGAATTTCCCGGATTACGGAGAAGATTCCTCCCCGAACGAGATGATCTTAACAGCGCGATGCTGCTGGACGAACTCGATCTTATTAACGAGCGGCGAGATCAAGCTCTCACACGAATCCAAAATTGCCAGCACGCCGCCGCAAAATACTACAACTCAAACGTTTGCCATCGAATGTTCAAAGAAGGCGACCTGGTCCCTCGCAAAGTCTTCCAAAACACTGCCGAACTTAACGCAGGAAAACTGGGAGCAAACTGGGAAGGTCCATACAAGGTCATAAAGGTAGTCCGACCAGGATCATACCAAATCGAAAACATGCAGGACGTCAAGATCCAAAGAACCTGGAACGCGATGCATCTTAAGAAATACTACCACTAATCGTAAAGTGGATCCAAAGAACTACGAGATGGCTTGATCCCCGAAGAAAGGGTACGTAGGCAGCTCGCCCAGCGAGTTCAGCTATCCCCCCATCTTAAAAAAAGGGGGGGGGAATAGGTAAGTATACTCGTATACTCCCACAACTTTCAAAAAGTCAATCTTTTCGAAACTTTTTACCGAAAAAAAACGCAACGCTACAATCGCTAAGCCCACTATCCGACAAACGGCTAGAACATCGGTCCAGAACTCACCCAGAACGCCTAAATCATCTATCACGCTAAAACCAACAAACCCACGAATGCTCATAAAAAAAAAAGCATCCTTGGTAAAAAGCCTGCGAGAAAAACGCGGCTCACCACAAAAAGATTAACTTCTGGCACTGTGAGACGTCGCAACACGCTTGAAGTTACAGTCTTTCCAACACTTATGGAAACAACACTCTTGTTTCCAAAATCAACATACCTCTAACGGTAAAATGCCTTTAAAATGGCATCACTTCTTTGTTGCTGATCACAACAAACGAACCCTAACGTCCTAAACAGACACTAGCCACCCTCGAAAGGATAGGCTCTCTTGCATCCGACAAGAATACCATAGCGCGCTATACAAGAAAATCCAAAATTTTGGCCAGCACCTCCAAACGACCTTTGGAAGTAGCTCGATTCATGCCAAGACAAGTCATATAAGCCGATAACACTTCGTGGACTTTATATCGGTACGAATCAGGTAGAAATCGCAAACAGGCAAAACGAAAGCCGACTTGTCATCGCAAAGCCTTAGTCCAAAAGTAAACCTAGGTCTTGCCCTAAACCCAGTCTTGCTGGATCCTGACATCTCAAAGGCATAATATCGACATCCCGATATGAGATCCCAAAACTTGTCTCTTCACTTAAGTCTATACGTTTTCACGAGTCCTCGCACAAAGTAAAAGCTGTGCGCTCAACAGACGACAACTCACTCCTTCGCCCTCTAACTTCGAAAAACCAGGAGTTCTCTCGATTTATAATAAGCCGAAAAGGTTTTATAGATTGAGCCAAGCATTATACAAAAATCCCTAACAAGGGCAGGGATTCAAAGCCACCAACGGCCAGTCCCGAAACATGCAAACTGTGGCCTCACAAACAGGCCAAAACAAAAAAAAAAAAAATCCCCGAAAGGATCGTTACCCTAAGCACTCCTCGGAGCACCACCTTCATCCTAACCTCCCAGCCATCGCCTCCCTCGGCCGCTTCGTTGTTTCCTCTCCGGCTCGCCACATCTCCACCTTCTTAAGCCATGGGGCCTTGCCCCTCGGTCTCTCCCGAACACGGCGTGAGGGTGCACTCAAACTGCAGCTGAGAGAGGATCGAGCCGAAGTCCCCGCCGGAAGCCTTCAACTCCTCCTTGCGAGACAACAGCCTGGCTTCTTCGGAGTCCAGAGTCGGTGCCATGTCACCTTCGAGCAGGTGGATCTCGTTCAGGCTTCCCTCAACGCTCGCCAGACCCAGGTCCTTCTCACGGACTGCCATGAGGGAATCAAACAGAACAGCCATCCTCGTCAGGCGAGCGTGAAAATCATCCCTCAAAACAACAGTCCTCGACTCTTCTCGGTTCTGAATTTCACACTGGAGACGACGGACTTCGGAAGCCTCGCTCTTCTTCTCTTTCTTCAGCTTGAACAATGCACTCGCCGACTTTCCGAGGTCCCGCTCGAGATCGCTGACCCAAACCTCCAGCTGAGAGAGCTCAGCAGCACGAGCAGCTTCAGTAGATTTCAACGCGGCCTCGGCTTGTTTCAATGCCTCTCGGGATTCAGCCAGGCCCCTTGTCGAACGCTCTATCTCTTATCCGCAGTCGCTGAGCATCCTGTCAATCAGGGATACAAACTATACATGAAATAAGGGTCAGGATAATCGTAGAACAAGGTGGCTTATGCTGAAAATAGTCAAAACAAACCTTGACACGATGTTGCGACAAAGGTCCCGAGGGCTCCCCTTCCGCGCCAGCGGTACATCTCATCTTCTTGACGGTCTCGGTTGCAGCGCCAGTCCTCTTGCGACTTTTGGTCAAAGGAGTAGCACTGGACGCGGGAAGCCCTAGGACGAACTCCGTCACCTTCTCCTCCTTAGGAGCTGGGACTGGTGTGGTCGAAGAGCCCGAGGGTTAAGCCCAGACCTCTGGAACTTGAACAGGAACCATGGCCGATTCTGCGAGGGGCGTGGCATAACCAAGGGACTTGTTTCCTCCAGCCGAGGTCGACATTGCAGGCGAAGAAAGGATAGCCGGCACCTCAGGCTGAATCCGACCCCCTTCCTTCTCGACACTGCGTCTGGACAGTCTCTCTTTGAAAGAAAGAAACTCGACGACGAAGGTTGGAGTAGCTTCATGCATGGCCAGAGTCGGAAGTGCCGAGTTGGCCTCACCCATCTCGATGTTCCGCAATAAATATTCTTAGCCAAAGATTTCGATTTCTAATTCACATCATTCGCCCGCAAAATCGTCTCCGAGTCTTACGGGCAGGGGGGCTAACTGTTGGGGTCAAAAATGGTTATTTCGAAATCAACGGCTATGATTATTTCTTATTCACGGATTTCTCGCAAAACATTCACTGAAAGAAAGATCGGAAGTGAACGAACGAGCGAATCCCGCACAAAAGCCACTTGCCGGAGAGCTGAACCATCACGCGGGTCAGCTCGCCGGCGAGCTCAACCATCACGTCAGTCAGCTCGCCGGCGAGCTGAACCGTCGTGTGGTTGCACTCGCCCGGCGAGCTCAACCATCGCGCCGGTCAGCTCGCCGGCGAGCTGAACCGTCGTGTGGTTGCACTCGCCCGGCGAGCTCAACCATCGCGCCGGTCCGCTCGCCGGCGAGCTGAACCGTCGTGTGGTTGTGCTCGCCGGCGAGCTCAACCGTCACGCGAGTCGGCTCGCCCGGCGAGCTCGACCTGATCCCGGCCTGTCCGACTTACTTCAACTCCCGTATCATCCATATAGCTGTGATATCCGACCTTCGGGACCATATAATTCTCGTCTCGTTATGATTAAAATTATATAAACCGAGAAATCGTATAAACGCCAAAAAGCCTAAGAATGGTCCGCAAGGATCCAAACTGGTCTTGGGGCCCATATACGCTCTCAGAAGGGATTCGAGCCCATAAAAGTTATGACAGTTTGTCCTAACTCGCAGAAATACGATAAATGTAAAGATTCGATGATAACTATCAAGATCGACGAAAAATGGAATATTCCCAAAAGAGATAGACTTGGGCCCGAAGGCAAAGGATGGGCCACCGACCTAGAGCGACTATATAAGGAGAGCAGGAGTAGAAGAAAAGGGGATCTGAGAATTTAGACTTAGAGAACTCCTGCTAGCTTAGAGAACTTAGGGCTTAGATGGTTAGACTAGCACGACAAGGCTTAGGACGTCTTGGCCGCCTCTTGTCATGTTGTTCCGATAGTTAGCATATCTCTACTCCTCTTGGAGAAATCTTGTATTCATACTATTCAATAAAACGCCTCTGAGCGATTATCTATCTTTTTATCGTTCTAAAGTGATTACGCAGAGAATTCAGACCTTCAAGGAAAAAAGGGTTCACTCGGTTTTCCTCCATTATTATTTATTATAATCGACGGTGTGAATTTCGGTTCCCACAATCGCGAAACATGATTGGCCACCAGAATCCTGCTTGAAGAATTTTTGATACCGTTTTTAAGGTTGCAAAATGTCCAGCGTAGTCGGATCCATGACATTGGAATAAAATATTAGGGATTTCAGTTTCGGCGACGCAGCGTCTATATATCCCGTCAGAGCAATGTTTGTAGAGATATGGTTCATTCCAGTGATATATCCTAACTTCTCTTAAAAATTTCTTCCTTGGAGAACGTCTTAACTCTTCGGGCTCTACGTCAGCAGCCAGATAGTCTACTATATCAGCGTACCAAGGTCTATCCCTTAAACTTCTTTTGACTCCGTGCACTTCCCGACTCAGACTTCCGTCTACGGGGGCATCATGTTCAGGATGCAATTTGTTGCATGCGACGCTGATTTTTATATTGAAAGTGATGGTTATGGGAGAAGTTTCTTGGTCTTGATCATCAGGAGTGTCGATCGACATAGCATCGTCGGCGTCGAAAAATGGCTCCTCGAATGTGAGACATATTTTTCCGACTAATGAATCTGTTTGGTAAACGTTTTTTGTTGGTAAGAAATTGTCGATAGGAACGTCATCTTCTATTTGTATCCAGGAAAGGTGATCTGCGACTCCATTTTCTACTCCTCTTTTGTCTTTAATCTCGATGTCAAACTCCTGGAGTAGCAAGATCCATCGCAAGAGTCGTGGTTTCGCGTCTTTCTTCTGCATTTGATATTTTATTGCAGCGTGGTCGGTATGGACAATGACACGCGAACCGACTAGGTATTGGCAGAACTTTTCAAATGCACAAACTACAGCAAGTAGCCTTTTGTCTTTTCTTTTGGCCTAGAACTGCTCCTACAGAGAAATCGCTCGCATCGCACATAACTTCGTAAGGATTATATAAACCTCCTATAAAATCCGGCATTCCCGAGAAAACTTCTCACGTCTTTTACACTTGTGGGTGCAGGCAAAACGGTCATTACTTCAATTTTTTCTCGATCTACTTCTATTCCAGCGGCGGATACTTGATGTCCTAGGACGATTCCATCGTTAACCATGAAGTGGCATTTTTCCCAATTTAGAACGAGGTTATTTTCTTCACATCTTGCCAAAACTTTACATAGGTTATCGAGAAAGTTTTTGAAACTGGACCCATATACTGAGAAACCGTCCATAAAGACTTCCATGAAATCTTCTATCATATACGTAAAGATTGACATCATGCATCGTTGGAAAGTGGGAGGGGCGTTACAAAGACCGAATGGAATTCTGCGCTATGCGAATGTTCCGTAAGGGCATGTAAAGGTGGTATTTTCTTGATCGTCTGGATGTATAGGGATTTGAAAATATCCAGAGTAGCCGTCAAGTAAACAGTAGTATTGGTGATTTGCCAATCTTTCCTACATTTGATCAATGAAGGGTAAAGGAAAGTGATATTTTCTGGTGGCAGCGTTTAGCTTTCTATAATTGATACACATTCGATGTCCAATGACATTTCACGTGGGAATGAGTTTTTTTTTATCATTCTTCACCACTGGAATCCCGCCTTTTTTAGGCACAACATGCACGGGGTTCACCCAGTTGCTATCCAAAATTGGGTAGATGACTCAAGCATCTAGAAGTTAGATAAATTCCTTCTTAACAACTTCTTTCAAGTTTGGGTTTAGCCTTATTTGTTGTTCCACTGATGATTTGAAATCTTCTTCCAAGTGAATTCGGTGCATACACAGATCTGGAGAGATACCTGGAATATCCTCAAGAGAGTATCCGAGGGCTTAACTTGCACAGTTTGTTTAATAACAACGCAAGTTCTCCGTTGGTTAGGTTGGCGTTTACGATTACGGGGTAGGAATTATTATAGAGAAAGGCATATTTGAGTCCGGCAGGTAACTCAATTTTTGGTGATCTTTTGGGATCCCAATTTTCTAGAGAGAATGGTTGTCGATCGACGGCAGCCTTTAAATACCGTTCGACGTTGATTTTTGGATCGTCATCTTCCACGTCATCGACATTTGCTATTTCTACATTTGCGTCCATTAATCGTGCGTATTCATCAGCCCTGCTGTCGATGCTAAATGTTTCCTCTTCGGTAAATGTGAGCACTTTTCCCAGGGGATCATCTGCACATAGGTCTATGAAGGATTCTTCAGCCAACTCAGAGATATCGTCCACATAAGAGGCTTGTTTACCGATTAAAGGTCGTTTTATCAGTTTTTCCATATCAAAGATCATTGGAATGTTTCCAATGTTTAAACATATCCGACCTTCCTTGACGTCGATGATCGCAGCAGCAGTAGATAGAAATGGTCTACCTAAAATGAGGGGATCTTTTGTTTCATTCTGGTATTTCAACACAACGAAATCCATTGGTACGTGACCGTCGTTAATCCTTATCGGCACTTCATCTAGTACTCCCTCAGGTACTCTAACGGATCTATCAGCAAGAACCAAAGTTATTTTGGTTGGTTTGAACTAATTGTATCCCAGAGATATTGCAACAGACTGCAGCATGAGATTCACACTGGATCCTAGTTCACAAAGGGATCGAGGAAATTTTTTATTTTGTATGTTGCAATCTAAGACAAAGCTACCGGGATCCGGCCTCTTGACCGGAGTATCACCTTGGATTATTGCACTTACTTCCTCCGAAACCATCATGACGCTGTCTTCAGCAGCTGGGAAGCTGTTGGATACCATGTCCTTTACATACTTCTATCGAAGGGGATACTTTTATTGCATCACTTAGTGGCATTTCTAACATAATCTTATCGAATGCTTTCTTGCAGATCGCTTTATCCAATTCTAGCTTAGTTTGTGTTTTTTTAGGAGGAAATGGTGGCAAAGTCCTATACACTCTCTCTACTGCCGGTTTGGCGGGAGTCGAGCGTCGATCGACATTGTCTCCATTCTGTCGATCGATATTTACCGTAGTCGGTCGATCGACATTTTTTCCTTTTTGTCGATCGATTTCCACATCTTCTTCCAACTCCTCCTCTTCTTCATCGAGGTTGATAGTTGCTTTCTCATCTTCTTCAGTGCTGGACCGTCCACTTTCTCGAGAAGTTTCTAATTCTGGATTGGGATTATCGAGAATTATTGGTTGTGATCTACTTTCGCCGATTTTATCAACTTCAGCGGGTTTTTCTGCACAGTTGATTTCTATAGTGCTCGGGGTGAGGGGTTTTCCGCTTCTTAGTAACACAGCATTAAGTTGACATTTCGGGTTTGCGTCAGTTCTCCCAGGGAGACGTCATGTTTCTCTATTTGATGGCAGTCGCGTTTTCCGCAACGTGACTGTCCAGTCTCTTAATGTGTTCACTTAGAGCGTCAAACTTCCTCATTAGCTCACTATAGATTATATTTATCTTTCCATTCAGGTCAGTGGCCATTTTGTGATTTCCCGTGAAGCCTTGGTTTAACCGAAATTTTGCTATGCCTCGGCGTGATCCAACAGTAGCATAATAATTTCGGGTAAAACTGTCGGTGTCAGGATTGGGATACCGATCTTTCAGGGTTGGAATATCCACAAAATCTACTCGTTGCTCTAGATCAGAAAGGGCATCATTGTCAATTCGGTAAATCCCAAATTGATTTTGCTCTTCTAGCACTGAGTGAAGTGAGTCCAGAGATTCTTTGATTTCAGCAAAATGTGGCCCATCTATGGAATCAACTCTTCTTCCTCGTTCAACGTCCATCATTTCGCAGGATCTACCCGTCGCTACATTTTTGATCAAACGCTTTTCTTCTTCAGTGTTCCTGGTACTGAAACCCCCTTCACTTGATGTGTCGAGTGTGAGTTGGTAATGTAGGTTATGATGGGAAAAATATTCCATGAAGAGATTACTCCAGCTTCCCGGTTTCTGCCTCCAAGTTTCGGGTTCCTGCCCCCAGGTTCCGGGTTCCTACCCCTGGGTCTGGGTCACTGCCTCCGGGTCTGGGTCCTGCTTCCGGGTTCCAGGCCCAATGGTTTATCCTGCCTTAGGATAAATGAAAATCTTCCTTTAATAAGGTACCATCTTGGACAAGAAGGAGTCTCCCTATACCCGAGAAAAAGAGGAAGTATTCCAATACATATGACCTCCCTTAAGAAAAATGGAAATATTCTATTATCTAAGGATATAATGAATATTTCCAAATCCTAAGAGGGAGGCACGACCTCCACTATAAATATAGGTTTCTAAACCTAAAGAAAGGAGTCGAAGATGTCCTGGACCAGAGCTCACAATTTCGCAGCCGCCAAGGCAAGGTTCCATACCTAGAAGACCTTCTTCTTCGACACGCCGATGATAGGCTGGTTCCGGCGATTACTATCAACCAGATGAAGTTCCATGCTCATTGCAGCACGTCTACAACTCTACTTGCTGGCTCAGGCCACGATCTCCAGCTCATCAGCAGGGTCCCTCCATGCTCACTGAAGCACCTCGACACATCATGCTCACTGCAGCATATCGACATGTCTACCATCTGTTCCGGCCATGTGCCCCCTAGAACAGATGGCTCCTACCAACTACAGAGCTACGTGCTCCCAAGGCTACGTGCCCATTAGGCCATGTGCCCACTAGAGCCCCGTGCTCCTAAGGCTACATGCCCATTAGGCCATGTGCCCACTAGAGCCTCGTGCTCCCTAGGCCATGTGGCCACTAGAGCCCCGTGCTCCCTAGGCTACGTGCCTCCATTAGGCTATGCGCCTCCATCAGGATACGTGCCTCCATCAGGCTCTGCACCCATCTATGCTTCGTGCCTCCATATACATGAACTATGAACGGCTTGATCCCTCACTGAAGGGTACGTAGGCAATCCCCACTGAAGGATTCAGCTATAAATCCACATGAACTACGAACGACTTGATCCCTCACCGAAGGGTACATAGGCAATCCCCACTGAAAGATGCAGCTATAAATCCAAACACCTTCCATGGTCCCGTGCATTGATACCCAAAGACCGACCTTGGTAGACGGGACCATCAAGTACGGATCAGGAGGCCCCCAAGGACCGACCTTGGTAGCCGGAACCATCAACTACAGACCAGGAGGCACCCAAGGATCGACCCTGGCAGTTGGAACGATCAATCATAGATCAAGAAGACCATGCGATCTTCACTATCGGTAGGCGGCTCCCGCCTAACGACCAATCTCCCCTGCTACTACTAAGGCACCGACGACATATATTGGCCCATACCCTTATGGCAGTATCATAAGAGCAGGATCTCCTAGTTTATCAACTATCGGAGCAGTAGAATACACTCAACGACATGTCTCCTTCCTCTTATCATTCCGTAGAGCTGAGCACGGATCTCTTGTACACAAAAATATCCTAACAGTTTTATGCTAGAAGGAGGGGCAGTCATATACTACGTGATAATGTGATAGGCGGAAGAGACATTACATCTATTCCTGCAAAATCTCTCAACCCCAGCCACCTGGGGGCAAGAAACAACTTCTTCTCACCAGATCCATGGTTCACCCCACTGGAAACACCTCTCCAAGTGAGGATAGTACCAGGCTAACATAAGTAGCAAGATCCAATAAGGGAATTACCTACTAGTTCCTGCTGGTCCCTACTGGTCCCGGGCCTAAACCATAAGTCAGACTCTATAGTCGTTGGTTCCTGCCGGTTCCGGGTCCCAACCTCAAAGCCGACCTCTACAATCTTTGGTTCCTGCTAGTTCCGGGTCTTAACTATATATCAAGCCTCTAGCCCTTTGGGCCCAACGTGAGCAGTCATCACCAACATCAATATCAGCGGGTAGTCAACTGGAGGCAACATAGCAATCCCTAGACGCCATCAATGCTTCCAGATAGGAGGAGTCAGAAGAAGAGCTCCTGGAAATATTGCAGGCATACCATGCAACCACTACGAGATAACTGGAGAACAACCTTTCTCTTTAGGTTCTAGAATCTAAGTAGTAGTGGAATCCTAGATAAGCATGATAGCTAGGTGGATAGAATGCCTTTGAGTACTCGTCGAATTCCATTGGAGTTACTCCGCGAAGAAACCATGCCTAAGTGCCGAGAACACTGCTGCTCTACCTCTTGCAAATGAGCCAGGGAAAATGCTAATACAACATCAAGGAGTGCTGGTCTTCACACCATCTACTCGCTTGGACCGAATGGGAGTAAAAGAAGCCGGAGAACACATGTTCCCGCTACTATTAATCAAAAAGGAAAAGCCAAACCTCTAGGTTCCGGGTTCCAGCTTCCAGGTTCCGGATCCCAGCTTCTAGGTTCTGGATCCAGGGTTCCGACCACCTTACTACTGCTTTTCCTGGCCATGTACGCTGATATACCTCTGAGGAAGACACGGCCACGAGGAAAGCAGGGACAGATGAGATAAGCGTTAATCTAAGGGGCTATACGCATCAACAACTCCCATCAACATGCCTGTGGCAAAGAAGATTCAAGATGAGGTGACGAGTCATCGAATGACGTCCAGAAAATGCTGAGAGTGGCTCACCCAAGGGAAAGCAGCGAGCAGCCTGGACGTCAAATGACATCGTGAAACGCTGAGAGTGGCTCACCCAAGTGGGGGGAAAAGGGCAGCTAGAACGAGTCATCGAGCCTGCAAAGAAGGAAATCCAAGGAATATGAGTGATACCACTCAAATTACCCTAAGGAGTGATTTATACTCTCTCAAATAAGAGGTCGAGTTGTAGTACTTAGGGATCGAATTCATAGGGTTCTAGGGAACCTAGGGATTCTAATATGATTTGTTAATCAAAGATGTTTTAAGAGTTTTTAAAAGTAAATTTCAGTTTTATACTGAACAAATGTTTTTTCAATAGCAGGTTTTTGGGTTTTGATGCTTAAAAAGGAAATAGCTAGACTTAGGGTTTTTATTCAGGAAAGTTAGAATTATAATACTATATATGCCTAATGAGTTGCATGCATGATAATGTAAAGCTCAACTATTTGATCAACAAACAAGTCTTTCAGCTCTTGCGGGCATTGGCTTGTTGACTATTAACTAGGTCTATGATCTCAACTCTCGTTATATTGATCTATAGAAAGTGTCGATCGATATTCCAATAGGCGTATCGATCGATACACCTTTTTCACCGTCGATCGATTATTCAAGACACCGTCGATCGATTATTCAAGTGTGATATCGATCGACGCGCTCTAGTCAAGCTTTATAAGCAGGTTGAATGAATGCTTACTAAGCTCACTAGATCAGCTCTCGCCTTGCTCGTAGCTAGAAACATAGCTCTGTTAGAATGTTTTAAGGATGAGAATTAAGCTGTGGCTTTTATCAATCAATCCAAGAGCAAGTTCTAGGTAGCTAATCCAGAAACAGGCATTAATGAACAATCCTAAAGATGATTATCACAACTCAGCAATATATAGCTGGGGCTAATCCCTCCTAACCTATTTAAACCTTAAAATGTAACAAGGGAGCTACTCAGACATGGCTAACCAATTCATAACAGCAGTTAAGTATAAAAACTTTATCGAATAATAAAATAGATATCAATGGAGTTCCAATCACAAATTATAACTTTGGATCTTCTCTCCTATCTAACAGTAAAATAATGAAACACAAAGAAAGCACACCTTGCCTCTAACATGGCGGCAAAGCTTATATAATTAGGGTAAAAACTCGTCAGGGGCAAAATTGTAAAATAGTGAAATCTTGGGCTTCAAGTGGGCTGTGACCAAACGGGCTTTATGCGCGCTTCGCTATCGATCGACACCATGTCATGCGTATCGATCGATTCTAGCTTTCCATTATCGACCGATTGTCGATCTCGATGGTCATCTCGGGTGCTTGCTCCAAATATATCCAAAATGCTCCAAAATCATCACTTATCTCCAAAACAATCAAAACAAAAATGTTGTTTTATTAACCGGCTAATTCTGAATTACTTCTCTTTAAGATTCTCTTCAATATAAAAAAAAATATATTGAAGAGAATATGAAACTAAACCTTTAATCTAAAAATATATAAAATTAGCAGTGGTAGATTTGCATGAAATCGCTCCTATTTTTATTGAACCGCTACAAGATCAACAATTGCATGAGCTTGGGCTTCTGTTGCTGACATAAAAACATCCCTTTCCATGTCTTCGGATACAACCCATATAGGTTTGCCCGTTCTTTGTACGTAAACCCTTGTGATGGTTTCGTGAAGTTTTAGTAGTTCTTCCGCTTCCAAGATAACTTCTCCCGTTTGTGCCTCATAAAACGAACTAGCGGTTTGATGGATCATTACCCTGATGATATAATAGAAAAGCTTTTTCTATTTTGCAGAATGAGGCGAGATAACCAAAAAAACAGAGAAATTTGAATAACCGTACAGGCTTTTTTTGTGCGTTGCATACGGCTCTAGAATGGAATTTACGTTTTTGACCTTTCCTTTCGGCGAAAGAAAACAAAATATAGGTTCTATTATACGCAGATCCATAAATGATCCAATTACCATCCTTCTTTTTTGTTTTGTAGGAGTTAAAAAAATACTATGATGGTTTTGTTGCTTTATATATCATTTTTTTATCCGTCTATGATTCAGCAATCCCAAAGTGTTTTTTTTTTTTTTTTTTGTAAATAAGCTTCCGGTGTGAAAACAAAGTTTGTGACGCTGAGATGTGCCCGAATAGGGAATATATCATTTGAAATACCCCTTTCTTATCCCATACTACTCTTTCAATATATAATCTAATTTTTTTAATCTAAAAAATTTCATATCGAATTCGAAGTGCCATGCTATTATTACTTAACTAATTCATATTTCCGAGGGCGAAGGCATAGTATTTTTTCTCTAAAATAAAAAAACTCATTGGCGCCAAGCGTGAGGGAATGCTATACGTTTGGTAATTACTCCTCCGACTAGGATAAAGGATGCTATTGAAGCGGACAATCCCATGCATATTGTCTGTACATCGGGTCGCACAAATTGCATAGTATCATAAATAGCCATTCCAGATATTACCCATCCACCAGGAGAGTTTATAAACAAATAAAGATCTTTGGTATCCTTTTCTATACTGAGATATATCATAAGACTAATAAGTTGATTCGAGATTTCAGTATCAACCTCTTGGCCTAAAAAAACAATCTTTCTCGATAAAGTCGGTTGATTAGGATAAAATTTTATTCCTTAGGAGCCGTACAGGCACCTTTTGATGCATACGGTTCAACAAAAATTGTTAAAAAATCAATGTGTCGATTCCAACCCCCTTTTTTTTCAGAGAAGGCTTTTCTTTCTAACTTAATAAGGGAAGGGCTTGCTTCCCTTTTAAAAGTAAAAGAAAAAATAAATAAGTTTTGGCCCCTTTTTATTTATTAGATATTATAATCCTAATAATAAAATAATAATAATAAAATAATAAAACGATTGATTAGGCTTGTCAGACTAACTTGATTCATTGATATATTTTTTTTCATCGAGATTCAGTTGAAATGGGGATGGTTTTTTCTTGTTCCTGAATGGACTTCTTCCTTTTTTTATTCCGTTTTTTTAGGTTTATGCTCTACTCCGAGTAAAAGGAAAAATTTGCCCGATTTTGATTTGCACATATAGGACAAATGAACGAAATACCGCGTCTTTTTTTTTACTACTCCTTTTTTTCAATTCATTTCTTTCACATGTCTTCTGTCAAATAGTCAACAAATTTTTAATTATATTATTTGATCAACAGTTTTAGATCACCCTGTTTCAATTTTTTGTATTTTTTTATTTTTTAATAGAATTTTTATCATAAGTTTGATATCATATTCATATCATATTAAGTAGTAATTATAAAAATTATATATATTAATTATCAATTGGATTTTTGCTAAACGGAGCCTGGATACTTAATTTTATTAGTCCGATCACGTAAACCATAAAAAAATTTTGATAATCTAATATCAATCTAAATACTCCCTGCATTTAATTCTAATTTATTTTTTGCGCTTCGCGTTACAAATTTTTGATAATTCAATCAATCTTTTTGAGCGAAACAGAGGATATCTCGATCGAGGGAGAAAATGGGGAAATCCCATATAGCCCAATATATCTGACAAGTCGCACTATATGTCAACCCAAGATGTATCTCCTTCTCCAGGACTTCGAAAAGGTACTTTTGGAACGCCAATAGGCATGAAATGAAAAAAAAAAGAGAATGAAGTTCTCTATTTCACTTTGATGTGGAAACGTAAGACTGGGGTTTCATTTTTTTTATCATATTATCCTTTTTTCCTACTTTATTAATATTAATCATATTTAATACAGAAGTTGAATAAGCTAAAATAAAATATAAAATAAAAGTAACGTAAGAGAGAATGAATAAAAATTAAAGGAAACTTTTTAAACGGGCTTCTGAATGATGAACAACAATAGCTATCTTGGTTCATATAAAATAGGATTCACCCCCATTGCGTAATGGTACTTATCGGATATAGAATAGATCCGCTTCCCTTTTTTCCTATGAATCGAATTGTTCCATTATTACTAACAGAATAAAACAAATATTAATCCTTTCTCCGAAATAATTACCTAAAATGGGGGGGGGGGGTCTGTAACATAGTTTTTTCCAATGCAATAAAGTTACATAGTGTCTATTTTTCATTGATAAAGGGGTATTTCCATGGGTTTGCCTTGGTATCGTGTTCATACTGTTGTATTGAATGATCCCGGTCGTTTTACTCCCATTTATTATTGAATTAACCAATGAATTTACTATCGAAGATTTTTTCTGTATTCGAAAAATTTCGCAACAAAATTGAACATATTTTTTATTATGAGAATAAATCCTACTACTTCGGATCCAGCGGTTTCAATACGTGAAAAAAACAACCTGGGACGTATTGCCCAAATCATTGGTCCGGTACTGGATGTAGCCTTTCCCCCGGGCAAGATGCCTAATATTTACAATGCTCTGGTGGTTAAGGGTCGAGATACGCTTGGTCAAGAAATTAATGTGACTTGTGAAGTACAGCAATTATTAGGAAACAACCGAGTTAGAGCTGTAGCTATGAGCGTGACCGAGGGTTTAAAGAGAGGGATGGACGTGGTTGATATGGGAAATCCTCTAAGTGTTCCAGTCGGCGGAGCGACTCTAGGACGAATTTTCAATGTACTTGGGGAACCTGTTGATAATTTAGGGCCTGTCGATACTCGCACAACATCTCCTATCGATAAATCTGCGCCTGCTTTTATAGAATTAGATACAAAATTATCTATTTTTGAAACAGGAATTAAAGTAGTAGATCTTTTGGCCCCTTATCGTCGTGAGGGAAAAATCGGACTATTCGGTGGGGCTGGCGTGGGTAAAACAGTACTAATTATGGAATTGATCAACAACATTGACAAAGCTCATGGTGGTGTATCCGTATTTGGTGGAGTAGGCGAACGAACTCGCGAAGGAAATGATCTTTACATGGAAATGAAAGAATCTGGAGTCATTAATGAACTAAACCTTGCGGAATCCAAAGTAGCCCTAGTCTACGGTCAGATGAATGAACCGCCGGGAGCTCGTATGAGAGTTGGTCTGACTGCCTTAACTATGGCAGAATATTTCCGAGATGTTAATGAGCAAGACGTACTTCTATTTATCAATAATATCTTCCGTTTTGTACAAGCAGGATCCAAGGTATCCGCTTTATTGGGTAGAATGCCTTCTGCTGTGGGTTACCAACCCACCCTTAGTACCGAAATGGGTTCTTTACAAGAAAGAATTACTTCTACGAAAAAAGGGTCCATAACCTCTTTTCAAGCAGTTTATGTACCTGCAGACAATTTGACTGACCCTGCTCCTGCCACCACATTTGCACATTTAGATGCGACTACCGTACTATCAAGAGGATTAGCTGCTAAAGGTATCTATCCAGCGGTAGATCCTTTAGATTCAACGTCAACTATGCTACAACCTCGAATCGTTGGCGAGGAACATTATGAAACTGCGCAACAAGTCAAGCAAACTTTACAACGTTACAAGGAGCTTCAGGACATTATAGCTATCTTGGGGTTCGACGAATTATCCGAAGAGGATCGCTTAACCGTCGCAAGAGCACGAAAGATTGAGCGTTTCTTATCACAACCTTTTTTCGTAGCAGAAGTATTTACAGGTTCTCCGGGAAAATATGTTGGGCGAGCGGAAAAAATTAGAGGGTTTAATTTGATCCTTTCTGGAGAATTTGATTCTCTTCCTGAACAGGCATTTTACTTAGTGGGTATTATCGGTGAAGCTACTGCGAAGGCTACAAACTTAGAAATGGAGAGTAAATTGAAGAAATGACCTTAAATCTTTGAGTACTGACTCGAATCGAATTGTTTGGGATTCAGAAGTAAAAGAAATCATTTTATCTACTAATAGTGGACAAATTGGCGTATTACCAAATCACGCGCCGATTGCCACAGCTGTTGATATAGGTATTTTGAAAATACGCCTTAATAACCAATGGTTAACAATGGCTCTGATGGGCGGTTTTGCTAGAATAGGCAATAATGAAATTACTATTTTAGTAAATCATGAAGAGAAGAATAGTGACATTGATCCACAAGAAGCACAGCAAACTCTTGAAATAGCAGAGGCGAACTTGAGAAAAGCTGAAGGCAAGAGACAAACAATTGAGGCTAATCTAGCTCTCAGACGAGCTCAGACACGCGTCGAGGCTCTTAATACGATTTGATTTTGTAACTAGCTGACGTATAAAAAAATAGGATCCAAAAGCGAGAAAAAAAAAAAAAAAAGCTGGCTACAAAAACTTATTAGACACCATTGATCATGGTGTCTAATAAGTTATACCTACTATTGGATTTGAACCAATGACTCCTGCCGTATGAAAGCAATACTCTAACCACTGAGTTAAGTAGGTTATTTATCATCGTAAAGAGAAGGCAAGGGGATACTTATCACATCGATAGGATTATAAATCCAATATTATTTCTAAGCAATACCAATAAACAACGAGATGAAAGAGATATAATGTTCGATCATGTAATATTAATCTTGACAAGAAATTATCTACATGATAAGATAAAATGTGGATCATAAACACAAGGGCTATAGCTCAGTTAGGTAGAGCACCTCTTTTACACGTTCGCCAAAGTTTTTCAGAGGAGTCCATCACGCAATCAAACCAATTGATTGATCTTATTAATAAATCGATGTCTTACTCCATGACCTTATTTTTAGGAAAAAGAGGAGAACAATAGCCTGACATTAGGTCCTATTAAAGTACCCCATTTCGGTAGGGAATTAATAGAACCCATCATTGATTTGAGATATTGATAGGGTGAATACCCAGTCTACTTAATGCTAGGCAGAATGAGTATAAGGAACTCAAAAAAGATCTTTTCGTCCTATGAACCTTAAGGTGTAGCAAGTTTCATATTTGATTTTTTAATCAGGATGTTAGAGACTATATTTAACTTAAGTTGATCTAGACCAAAAGCAAACCTACGTCAAGAGAACCCTTCTTTGAAACACTTTGGTAGTTCTTCTGTATTGTATTAGAATTAAAAAATAATCAATCAGAGTACTTGGAACCATTTCTTATCTTTTTTTTTAAGAAAAAATATGGTAGACTAACTGATCTTTCTATCAGTTAATGAAAGAGCCCAATGCAAAAAACAATGCATGTTGGGTCTTTGAAAGAGTTCGAATCATTTTGATAATAATAAGTTCGAGCTCTTTTACCGAGCAGGTCTACGGTTCGAATCCGTATAGCCCTAACTAATAAATTTATTCTAATAAATGACATTCAAATCCAAACAATTGGATAATTTTTGACTTATTATTGTATAATTTTTGACTTATTATTGTATTCTTTATTTCTAACTGGTTACTTTCAATTTGTTGGTTCATAAAAAAAACTCCCATACCCTAAACCATAAGTCCTGGGGGTCGTTCGGAATAAAACGGAAAACAAAATTTGATTTCATTTGATTTCAGTGGATCCAATCACTATCTATCGATATATCTAGATAGATACTTATAATTTAGAATAAACGTTTTTTATTCATTCATTTTCATAGTCGTAAGTGGATTTTTTGATACGTCATAATTTTCAAACGGAGATATTTTTATCAATTTGTTTTATTTTTAAATAAAACATAAACCAAATTTAAGAAACAGAAATAAAAAAAATTACTAGTTATTAATCATAATAATATTATATTATTAATATGAGAAACTATTAGTAATAGAAACATGGAAATATTAAGTAATAAGTGTACTGAAAATAAGATTACAATCAATAAATCTTAAAAGGAGATGTCTACCACAGCAACCAAACGAAAATAAATGATTCGATTAACCTGAATTTTTGTTTTGACGCAAGAGTTATATATCCCTTGCCCAATCCACTCCGATTAGAATTGACTAAGCGGGTATTTTTTCCACATTCATAGGAGTTCGTCTATGTTTCTGCTTTACGAATATGATATTTTCTGGGCATTTTTAATAATATCAAGTGCTATTCCTGTTTTGGCATTTCTAATTTCCGGGGTTTTATCTCCAATTACGAAGGGGCCGGATAAACTTTCTAGTTATGAATCAGGTATAGAACCGATCGGGGATGCTTGGTTACAATTTAGAATCCGTTATTATATGTTTGCTCTAGTTTTTGTTGTTTTTGATGTTGAAACCGTTTTTCTGTATCCGTGGGCAATGAGTTTCGATGTACTAGGGGTATCCGCTTTTATATAAGCTTTCATTTTCGTGCTTATCCTAATTCTTGGTTTAGTTTATGCATGGCGAAAAGGAGCGTTGGAATGGTCTTAGTTCGTTTCCTGAATACTTGTACAATAACAATAAAAAAAAAGTAAAAAAAAAAACCATTGAAACAATTATGAATTCCATTAAGTTTCCCGTACATGATCGAACAACAAAAAACTCAGTTATTTCAACTACGTTAAATGATCTTTCAAATTGGTCAAGACTTTCCAGCCTATGGCCGCTTCTTTATGGTACCAGTTGTTGTTTTATTGAATTTTCCTCATTAATAGGCTCCCGATTTGACTTTGATCGTTATGGGCTAGTACCAAGATCAAGTCCTAGACAGGCGGACCTTATTTTAACAGCAGGTACAGTAACAATGAAAATGGCTCCTTCTTTAGTGAGATTATATGAACAAATGCCTGAACCAAAGTATGTTATTGCTATGGGAGCGTGTACAATTACAGGGGGGATGTTCAGTACCGATTCTTATAGTACTGTTCGAGGGGTTGATAAGCTAATTCCTGTAGATGTCTATTTGCCGGGTTGTCCACCTAAACCAGAGGCTGTTATAGACGCTATAACAAAGCTTCGTAAGAAAATAGCTAGAGAAATCTATAAGGATCGAATTAGACCTCAATGGGGTAATCGGTGTTTTACTACCAATCACAAGTTTTTTGTTGTACGCAGTACACAGACTGGAAATTATGATCAAGAATTACTCTATCCACCATCATCTACTTCAGAGATCTCTACTGAAACATTTTTTAAATACAAAAGCCCAGCTTCTTCCCACGAATTAGTTAATTAGGGAGGATTTGAGAGAATAAGAAAAAAATCTTCATAAATTAGAACTCATGGTAAATGTGAAATACTTAAATTTATATAAAAAAGGTGTGGGGGAAATAAAAAAGATGCAGGGCACTTTGTCCGTTTGGCTAGCCAAACGCGGGCTGGTTCATTGATCGTTGGGCTTCGATTACCAAGGAATAGAGACTTTACAAATAAAGCCTGAAGATTGGCATTCTATTGCTGTAATTTTATATGTATATGGTTACAATTATTTACGTTCCCAATGTGCCTATGATGTGGCACCAGGTGGCCTCTTAGCCAGTGTGTATCATCTTACGAGAATAGAATATAGTGTCAATCAAGCGGAAGAAGTTTGCATAAAAGTATTTACTCACAGGAGTAATCCCAGAATTCCATCTGTTTTCTGGGTTTGAAAAAGTACGGATTTTCAAGAACGGGAATCTTATGATATGTTAGGAATCACTTATGATAGCCATCCGCGGCTGAAACGGATCTTAATGCCCGAAAGTTGGATAGGGTGGCCTTTACGTAAGGATTATATTGCCCCCAATTTTTATGAAATACAAGATGCTTATTGAATGATAAAAAATTTGAATGATAAAAATGAGTCTTAGTTTCTACAACTACGGACCTTCGCGGAATATTTTGAATTCGAGTCATTTTTAGATCAAACAAACAGAAGAATTAAGGTCTTATTCATATTATTATAGATAGCTTAATCTCCAATTTGAAAGATACTTTTTTCCTAAAAGCCGAGCCAATAGGATGAACTAAAAAAAAAAAGAGTTCTGCATTATGAACTTTGTATCGCGCACATAACTTAGTAAACTTTAGTCACATAACTGGGAATGAATAAATAAGATCGGAAAGCAATACAATAAATGGTGGGGGGGTTAAAATTCTATTTCTATTGTATCTAATCTAATGAATCTTGGGGGTATTTCTGCCCTTCAACGATAGATACTATAGATAGATATAGATCTTTTTTTTTTACTTTTTTTTTATTCTTTCAGCCAGAACTTTCCTTTCGAATATGTATTAGGTATAAAGTCTTATACATTTTTTTTGAACGGATGGATCCACAACATGAACAAAAAAAGAGAGGGGGATAAAGGATTATTGCACTTTTTTTACTAAAGATACGTTTAATTTTAAGACTATAAACTTATCAAAATTAATCAATCCTATGCCAAGAACCAGATTTGAACTGGTGACACGAGGATTTTCAGTCCTCTGCTCTACCAACTGAGCTATCCCGGCCATTACCGAAGTATCATTATCATTTAAAAGATGACTTAGGTCTATGTCAATTAAAAGAAACGCAAAAGTAGTAAATGAAAAAAGTTTTGGACCGGGAATTTATTGGATCTTCGTAAAGAAGACTTTCTAAGTTTTAGAATGAAAAATTATTTAGATTCGAAATAATTCAAATCAATATTTCTTTCTCATTTGTATATGTATGATATATCCCACAAGACTTGTATATAATAAGAAAAGAAATTCGAGTTTGTAAAAGTGTCGGATGAATGAAAAAAGATAATGAATTCTTGAATAACTAAAAAAAGGGTAAGGTGTCGAACAGATTTTTTTAGGGAGTAGGGTTGGGGATAGAGGGACTTGAACCCTCACGATTTTAAAAGTCAACAGATTTTCATCTTACTATAAATTTCATTGTTGTCAGTATTGACATGTAGAATGGGACTCTATCTTTATTCTCGTCCGATTAATAAGTTCTACCAAGGATCTATCAGACTATGAAGTGAATCATTTGATTCAACACAAGGGATTGAACTCCATTTGTTAGAACAGCTTCCATTGAGTCTCTGCACCTATCCCGCTTTCTAAACTTTGGTTTGTTCGCGTAACCCATGATTTGGCTCAGGATTGCCCATTGTTAATTCCAGGGTTTCTCTGAATTTGAAAGTTATCACTTAGTAGGTTTCCATACCAAGGCTCAATCCAATTAAGTCCAAAGCGTCTACCAATTCCGCCATATCCCCCTTTTTGCTTTGAGATTAGGATCTCATTATGATGTCTTTCCACTTTTTCTTATGCCGAAACCTTGGAATTCATTACATATAGATACTTATTTTATTTCTTTGGTATCTTCTTGTATTTTTTTTAGCCCCATCCATATTGATTTAGTTTAATCAACAAAGATTCTATAATTTTTGTATTTGCAATTCAATATGGTTATATATTAGAGAACATATATATGTTCTTCCTTTTCTCATCGTTGTCTTCAATTTTAAGAAATAGTCGAACGGTCGATTCGTTTTTTTTACTTCCATGAAAAGAAATTTATGATCATTATTGAAACTTAGAATTCTAAAATGTGCAATGGAAAAAGATTCTAAGTCTACTTCGTAGATTTGAAATTCGAATAATTCTAAAAAATTATATTTGAAATGAATATTCGAATATTCATTCTAATAATTCTATGAAATAATAAAGAAAATAAAAAGAGAAAAAGTATAAAATAATAATAATCACATGAGGTTAGAACAAAAAACCAAGAATTTCAAATCAGATATCATTTAACTTAAAAAAAAGCTTTCCGGTCTAATTCACTACAGGAAATAAGGGTTTTAATAGCAATGTAATATAGCGGAAAAGAAGTTTGTGCTATTGTATGTTTGTGGCTAGAAATATAATAGCGTTTCTTTAAGTAAAAAGCTATTATATCTGGAGCGGCAAAATGAAATTTGCAAGCGCGCATGTTTTTGGGATTTTGATCTTTAGATTATAGCACTGAGAAAGAATAATCGTTATGGTATCCTCGACCGCTTATTTTTTTATTAAAACCCGCGAATGATAAATTTTGTGGGAAATATATCTTTGACCAAAGCAAAGAATATTTAGTACTTTTTCATTAAAACAAAAGAATATCGTCTCTGCATTTTCTCTCCCAAAGTGTTCTTCGTGAGACCCCTTCGGAATCATCGATCTCTGTCTTCTTTGTCTTCATCGATCTCTGTCTTCTTTGTCTTCTTCGATCTCAGGTTTGTCTTCTTTGATCTCTGTCTTCTTTAACTTGCATGCATCATGATAATAATCGATTGCTTATTATCTCAATAGATATGTATCGATCGTCTTCCATTTTTACAATCTACAATCATGAAAATTAATCGATTGCTTATTATCTCAATAGATCTCAAAAATGATTTTTTTAGGAACAAATTAACATGGGGCCGAAGACACGAGGAGGAATGGTTAGAAGAAGCAGACGTTCCCAAGGTCTGGAAGCAGAAACAGAGTTCATTGAGATAACCAGAAAGAGTACGAAAATGCGTAAGTTAAATAAGGGAAAAGAAGTTGCTATTGAAGAAGAAAACATTGAGATAAGGCAAGAAAGTGCTGACGAAGTCCCGACAAAGGTTTCTGAAGATGTTAATGAGGCGGATGGTGATGGTGATGGTGATGATCCACATGTGGAAATTGAAGTTGAGAATGTCATTGCTGAAGAACAGTCTCAGTCTGAGAATGGAGTTACTGAAGAACCTTCTCAGCCGAGAGAAGCTGACATGGAAGCTGAAAATGGAGTTACTCAAGAACCTTCTCAGCCGAGAGAAGCTGACATGGAACCTGAGAATGGATTTACTCAAGAACCTTCTCAGTCGAGAGAAGCTGACATGGAACCTGAGAATGGAGTTACTCAAGAACCTTCTCAGCCGAGAGAAGCTGACATTGAAACTGAGAATGGCATTTCAGGAGCAGAAGCATCGCCATCTGATGGAAAACAAAAGAAGAAAAGAGGACCCACAAAGATGCGTAAAGTGGCCAAGGATCATCAAGAGAAGGTTTCTGTGTCATTCACTGAGCTTGGCGAACATGTAGGTCCTGGATCAGTGACACTTTCATCGTTCCTTGGACCCCTTGTACGCGAACATGTGACTGTACTTCTTGATGATTGGAGGAATCTTGATAAGCAGACAAAGGACACATTATGGGAGGAAATTCAGGTATATATATGCCCTTAAGTCTATTGTATAATGTCTTTGTAAGGATTATAATGTGTGGCATTTGCATACATTACTGCAGGCGAGGTTTGATTTGAAAGAAGAGTGGCAAAAAGATTCAGTCTTCAAACAGATGGGCTGTTTGTGGAGATCTGGAAAGTCAAGGCTTGTATCACAACTGCGAAATGCAAAAAGCTCCACAGAGAGAGCAGCACTGAAACCAAGCAACATTCGATCTGTTCAGGTTTGGAGCGCTTGGGTTAAGAGTAGGACTTCGTCTGTGTTCAAGGTGAAATATACAGAGCATTTGGTTTTTAAGTGTTTACTTCGGAGATTTGATTGATCAAATTTGATTTAATAATATTGTAGGCAAAGAGTGAAAAGTACAGAGCACTAAGGAGAGCTCAGATTCCTCACACCACTAGTCGTAGAGGAATGAATCGTCTAGCTTGTGAAATGGTAAGTAACAGTATGTAATTATATTATATCTGAAGATAGAACAAACTGATAAGTAAAACAATATATCACTCTTGTAGAAAAAAAAGAGTGAAGACCCTAAGAAGATTAGCCGGAGCAAGGTCTGGATAGCAGGACACACTCACTCTGATGGTAGACCTGTTAGACCTGAGTTTGCTGAAACCATTGTAAGGTTTCATTGTCTGATTAATTAAGTTACTCTTTTTGGTATTGAAAAGGACCATAACTTATATTGTGTTTGTCTCAGGAAAAAATAATTTCACTTGATAGTCAAATGGACTCCACATCCAGTGTTAATATAAAAGAAGATGCTGTTAGTCAAGTGTTGGGAGTAGACAAACCTGGACGAGTCAGAGGGTTGGGAAGAGGGATTACTGCTACGAAACTAGCATTCTTGTCAGCTAGAGACTCCAAACTTGCCGACTTGGAAAGCGAGATTAAAGACTTGAAGATTCTGGTCCGTGACTTAGCTGGAAATAAGGTGAATTTTCTTTAGTTTTAACTGGTTATATAATGTAGAATTTCCTTGATTGATATAAAATCAATGATTCATTTTATGTTTTTACAGAAAAACAATGATGATTGTGTTTCTCCATCTGAGGCTAGTTATGTATACAAAGAAGGAACTAGAGTTCAACTACTTGATTGGTGTGAGTCAAAAGATGTTGTTGTCGCTGAAGGAGAATTCTGCTCTGCTGAAGGTACATACAAGATTGGTCGTATTCCGATTGGTCCTAACGCCGCGGCGGTTGTTGTAAAGTCGGTATCAAACCCGAAGGCATCTGTTTGGAGGCCAACTACGGATGTGCGTAATCTTCAGGAAGCAGCGGGATGCAAAATTCCATGGCCAATTGATAAACTGATACTAGATAGTGCATCGAACAACCATCCAGTTTCCTCGGATGTGTTAAGATCAAAGGTCATTCCATTAGCACGTATACTTACGTTTGTATTATAAAATTCAACATGATACTAACCATATGCATTGTCAATATAGAATACTACCGTAGATGATCTTGAAAGGTGCAAGATCTACGATTGGGTTAAGGGCGTCGAGGTAATCGCTGAAGGTTTTATGGGTTCGACTGACCCATATGAGATGGTGAACAATGTTCCTTTGGGTCCGAATGCTGTAGTTATGAGAGTTGCTAAGGTGATTAATGGGAAAGCTTTTCTATGGAGGCCAACAAGTGACATGACAACAATGAGTGATGCTGTTAATGAAAAGATCGCATGGCCGCTCCATAATGTATCAGTAATTAAAGTTCCTGAAGATGAAGGGGAAGCTAGTGTCAGAAGGCCTTCATTGGTAAATTTACAAACTTCTCTCTTTTACAAACTTATTTAGATGTAGTTGGTGTGATGTATTTGTTGTGCTTGTAGAGTCCAAGTGGCAGCACTAGTTCCACCCGTTCAGGTGGTAAAAAGAAGTGCATCTTGTTGGACCACAACAACTCAGGACGGAAAGTCGCAGAAGGCAGAGTAAGTAGTACTGATCCATTGTGTTTAGTCCATCACGTCCCGTTAGGTCCCAATGCAAGTCGGGTCTGGGTTGAAGTGGCCTTGATTGAAGATGCATCTCTATGGAGACCAAACTCTTTTCTGGAAGACATATCAGATGCTGTGGGCAGCACAGTGGCTTGGCCAAATGATAAGATTCTGTATGTTTAAATGTACTCGATCGAGTATTCTCAAAGACATATTTATGGATCGGAGTATGCTTGTTTTGTTTTAAGACATATTTTGCTTGTTTGGTTGTAAGACATATTTTGTTTGGTTGTTAAGACATATTTCTAATAAGATTATGTAGGCTTGGCATATATATAAATTATAAAAATAAGTGGTCCTTTAAAATTTTTAAAAAATAAGTGTTTCAAAATAATTTATACAATTTAAGTGTTCCATTAAAATTTTTACAAATAAATTGTTCATAAAAATTTATACAATTTAGATTTTAGGGTTTATTTAGGGATTCAACCCTATTGTAACAAATTTATACCCTATCATCATATAGGGATTCAAATTTAGGGATTCAACCCTATTGTAACAAATTTATACAATTTAGATGAAACAAATTTAGATTTTAGGGTTTATTTAGGGATTCAACCCTATATAACACATAAGGATTCAACCCTATCATCATCTATTCTCCATATAGAGAAATCATTTTATACTTATTTCAAACATATAATATTTTTGTTAAAAAAAATTAATAATAAAATTTATTAAAATTTAAATTTTGTTTATAACATAATTTCCCATCATTTTCATGCATTTTTCGTAATTTAAAAATAAATTAATATAGAATTGTACATAAACCAATAAGAAGGAATGGTGGGGATAGATGACGTGCCTTCATAGAAGCCGTAGGATCTGATTTTTTAATCTTTCAATCTCCGTCTTTCCATCGGAGATCTGTTCATTCTCCTTCTGCGATTACTCAAATCTAGGTTTAGTTCCTTTTGCTGACGCCTCCTTTTCGAAAATCGAAGGTTTCAGTCGATTTCCCTCGAAGTTATATTGTTCTGATATGGAAAAAGCATGGGTTTGGCTTCCAAGGTAGTAATCTTTTCGACATTTTAATTCATGACGAATTCTTCTTCTGTTCCAAATTTTTTGTTCTGATTCTGTTCCTTATATATATATATAGGGCTAGCCTCGAATATTTCGAAGGAGCAACAGGCTTTGTTACTGCATCAGCGAGGAGGTTAGGAGATCCGACAGAAATATTATGTCCCTGTACTCACTGCAGAAACCTTTCCCATCAAGTTTTAGACAAAGTAACGGAGCATCTTGTGATTAGGGGTATGGATAAGAAGTATATGAGGAGTTCTTGTTGGAGTCTTCATGGTGAGAGAAGGTCTGATATGAATGATAGTGTCCCTCAATCAGAAACAGAGGCTTATGGTTTGCTAAGGACGGCTTATTTTGATAGTGGTGAACCTGATGAACCGCCTTCTGATGACACTGGAGGAGAGCCTGTACATGGTGAACCTGATGAAGACTCGGAGTTTAGGAAGAAGTTGAGAGATGCTGAAACTCCATTGTACTTGACATGTAGCAAGCACACCAAAGTTTCTGCGATCATGGCCCTTTACCGCATCAAAGTAAAGAGTGGAATGTCAGAGGCTTACTTTGATCAGCTACTGTCGGCATTACATGACATGCTACCAGAAGGTAATGTACTACCAAAGTCGACTGATTCGATTAAGAAGTTCTTGAAGATTTTTGGGTTTGGCTACGAAATGATTCATGCGTGCAAGAACGATTGTATTCTCTATAGGAAGCAATATGAGGAGTTGGAAACCTGCCCAAGATGTAGTGCTTCTAGATGGGAAATTGATAAGCACAGTAATGAAGAAAAGAAAGGAATTCCTGCAAAGGTCCTACGGTATTTTCCGATCAAAGACAGATTCAAGAGGATGTTTAGATCAGCAAGGATGGCTGAGGATTTGCGATGGCATGCCAACAATGCCACTGAAGATGGTATAATGCGACATCCTGTTGACTCGTTATCTTGGGCTCAAGTGAATAATAAGTGGCCAGAGTTTGCTAGTGAAGCAAGAAACCTTCGACTCGGCCTGTCAACAGATGGTATGAACCCTTTCTCTATCCAGAACACAAAGTATAGTACTTGGCCAGTGTTGTTAGTCAATTACAACTTGCCACCAACTCTGTGTATGAAGGCTGAGAACGTCATGTTGACTATGTTGATCCCTGGACCGACGGCTCCGAGCAACAACATTGATGTTTATCTAGAGCCACTGGTTGAAGACTTACAAGAATTGTGGAGTGAGGGGATTCAGGTATACGACTCATTCCTGAAAGAGAAGTTCACACTAAAAGCTATGTTGTTGTGGACTATAAGCGACTACCCGGCTCTAGGTAGTTTGGCAGGTTGTAAAGTTAAAGGGAAACAAGCATGCAATGTTTGTGGAAAGGATACACCAAATAGGTGGCTCAAGTTTAGTCGCAAGTATGTGTATTTGGGGAATAGGAAGCGACTAAGCCCTGGACATCACTACAGACGCAGGAAAGGATGGTTTGATAATACAGTGGAGAAGGGGACTGCAAACAGGATTCAAACCGGTGCAGAAATATTTGCAACACTAAAGAACTTCAGGAATGACTTTGGAAGATCTTTAGCAAAGAAAAAAAAAAGGAAGAGAAATGTTGTCTCAGAAGATGAGGTGGCTGAAGACGAAGAAAATGATGAAACGAGTGATCAATGGAGGTGGAAGAAACGATCAATATTCTTCGATTTACCGTACTGGAAGGTATTATAGCTATTGTTAGACTGAGATACGATTGTCACATTTTGTTTATCCATTAACTGATCATTCTGTTTTCAATGTGTTAGGATTTGCCGGTGCGTCACAACATCGACGTCATGCACGTGGAAAAGAACTTGTCTGATGCATTATTATCAACGCTGATGCAGAGTGCTAAGTCAAAAGATGGCCTCAAAGCGAGACAGGACTTAGAAGATATTGGAATCCGGAAAAACTTGCACACACAGGTACGGGGAAAGAGATTCTACTTGCCTCCAGCAACTTATTGGCTCAGTAAGGAAGAGAAAAAGATATTTTGTCAAAGGTTGTCTGCGTTTAGAGGCCCTGACGGCTACTGCGGTAATATTGCAAATGTTGTTTCAATTAACCCTCCTATGATTGGAAGTCTTAAATCCCATGATCATCATGTACTAATCCAAAATCTGTTACCTGCTGCGTTACGAGGGTTGCTTCCAAGAGGACCAAGAGTGGCAGTAACTCGAGTATGTAACTACTTCAACAGATTGTGTCAGCGTGCTATTGACGCGGAGAAGCTGATAACTTTGGAAAATGAGTTTGTGGAGACAATGTGCCAACTCGAGCGGTTCTTTCCTCCATCGCTCTTCGATATCATGTTCCACCTTCCTTTACACCTAGCAAGAGAGGCACGTTTGGGAGGTCCTGTGCACTTTCGTTGGATGTATCCGTTTGAGAGGTTTGTTTTCATTTTGTTCGCGTAATGTAAATTGTTTATATCCTGAACTGTTTTTCCGATCAACTGAGGTTTGTAACTATTGCTATATTGTTTGAGCTGTAGATACATGAAAACACTCAAGGCATATGTAAAGAATTTTGCTAGGCCAGAAGCATGTATGGCTGAGGGGTACTTAGCTGGAGAATGCATAGCCTTTTGTTTAGAGTTCCTAAAGAATTCTGTACCCGTTGAAGAAGTACTTAACCGTAATGAAGATATTCAGTCTGATGGAATGGTTCTTGAAGGTCGACCACTGCAAAAGGGAACAGAGCTTATTCTTTCAGAGAAAGATAGAGACATAGCACATCGATATGTTTTGATGAATATGGCTATTATGGATCCCTATGTTGAGTAAGTTCTACTGTCCCTCTCAAATTCAGATTTTTTTATCAGTCTGATAACTCTCTACTTTGTTATGAGAACCAGGAAGCACTTACAAGAACTGCAAGATAATGATGTTCGATTAGCAACAAATGAAACTTTGTTATGGAAGCATCACACCCAACAATTTGCTGAATGGGTGAAGAATAAGGTTTGTACAACTTCACTATCTGTTCACTTTTCTATTCACATAGCTCACACAGTTTTACATCCTTGTTAGATACCTTCTAACTCAAAGGAGCATTCTACGAAGCTGAGGTGGTTGGCCTTTGGACCAAGGTTTACTGCTCATACCAATAAAGGTTTTGTCATTAACGGGAACCGATTTCACATACAATCCGTTAAGCGAAAGACTCAGAATAGTGGAGTCACTTACGAAGCTTTCAGCATGTGTAGATCTTCTGCAAGAGATACAAGACATACAGCCGATATGGTCACATATTATGGAGTGATAACAGAGATCATTCTTCTCGATTACCACATGTTCAGCGTTCCTTTATTCAAGTGTAATTGGGCGAACAGAGGCTACGGTGTTAAGGAAGAAGATGGTTTCACCCTTGTCAATCTTCATGTCAACCAAACGCCATATTTACAAGATCCATACATTCTACCATCACAAGCAAAACAGGTATTTTACTCTAGAGAAGATGAAGAATCGCCTTGGTATGTTGTTATGAGAGCACCACCGAGAGGATATCATGAACTCGAGACAGAGGAAGACGTTGTCGGAGCACCATTACTCGCACAGGAATTTGATGATACAGAGCAATTGTCTGATGATGAAAGTTTTTGTGTTAGAGATGATTGTGATGGAATTATAGTTGCTGATTGATTTTTTTTGCATGGAAAATTTGTGAGAATTGAATATATTTTTTATTTTCGAATATTTTAATTTTCTTCGAATTTTAATTAGAATTAATTTTTATTTTACATTTTTTGATTCTCTATTATTTTAAAAATCAAAATATTAAATAAAATTTGTTATAAACAAAATGAAACAATTGCATATAAAAAAATGCAATGAAATGTTCAAATATTGCTATTGATAGAAGACGACAATAGTAATTACAAATCGCTATATTTAATTTTAAAAAATGCTATAGTTAAAAAGTTATAATATCATTTTGGCGACGCTATAATACAAATTTACAATTGCATAACAAGAACCGCTATTAATAATAAAATATCAATAGCACAACAAAAATCCGCTATGAAATGTACGAGACCTATTATCGCGGGCGATATTGGAGCGCTTTCTACAACGCTATGGTAGCGTCTTATAGCGCTTTAGCGGTGCCATCAAAACCCTTATTTCCTGTAGTGATTAAAATTTTCTTATTTAGAAACTCATGAAATCAAAATTAGAAAGTCGATAGATTGCTATATTATATTAATTCATTAAGGTATTTAATGATAGTCACTATTTATTTGAGCTATATTCTGTTCTAGATTATCGAAAATATGATGAATTCTAAATAGATAAGTAAAAATATGAATAGAATAGTTAATTAATACGATCTAGTAGTTTAGTGAATTTGTATACACTATTTTAGTTGAGTCCGCTTAGCTCAGAGGTTAGAGCATCGCATTTGTAATGCGATGGTCATCGGTTCGATTCCGATAGCCGGCTTTTACATAGTTTTTCATTTTTTTACATGATTTTTAATGTACTTAAAAAAAAAAAGATTGAAAAGACTTCTTTCACCTTTTTCCAAGAGTTACCACGCCATTTATATTATGTCATATAAACTTTCATATAGGAATATATATTGGGGTAAAGTAAAAGGGTTAGATCTTGGCAAAATAAATGAAGAAAATAAAGGAAAATTTTTGTGATTTATTGATTTATATATATTGTATATACAATAAAAAATCTGTATATTGAGAGAATATATCTTCTGACTCTTTGTATTCCAATAGTTTATTGGAGTGGATTTTACGTTATTTATCATTATCTTTTAGTTCAGTTTTAATTTTGTTTAGTTTTTGTACAATTTCAATAAAAAAAGGAGTCTTTATGTCACGTTACCGAGGGCCTCGTTTTAAAAAAATACGCCGTCTGGGGGCTTTACCGGGGCTAACTAGTAAAAGGCCTAGGACAGGAAGCGATCTTAGAAACCAATCACGCTCCGGAAAAAAATCTCAATATCGTATTCGTTTAGAAGAAAAACAAAAATTACGTTTTCATTATGGTCTTACAGAACGCCAATTACTTAAATATGTTCGTATCGCCGGAAAAAGCGAAGGGGTCAACAGGTCAAGTTTTATTACAATTACTTGAAATGCGTTTGGATAACATCCTTTTTCGGTTGTGTATGGCTTTGACTATTCCTCAAGCGCGCCAATTAGTTAACCATGGGCATATTTTAGTTAATGGTCGTATAGTTGATATACCAAGTTATCGATGCAAACCCCGAGATATTATTACAGTGAAGGATGAACAAAACTCTAGAACTTTGGTTCAAAATCTTCTTGAGTCATCTGCCCCCGAGGAATTGCCAAACCATCTGACTCTTCACACATTCCAATATGAAGGGTTAGTCAATCAAATAATAGATAGGAAATGCGTCGGTTTGAAAATAAATGAATTGCTTGTCGTAGAATATTACTCTCGCCAGACTTAAAAAACCTAAGTGAAGTAAAAAAAAAATCACTAAAAACAAGAGTTCGGACAACTCCCCTTTGCCCGCTTTTTTGATTAAAACTCAAAAGGCACAAGGTAAGGGATTTTTTCGGGGAATCTTTTTCCTATTCATGTATCATAGATTGGTAGGGAGGTTTGGATCCCTTGTTTGCTCTTCCCAGCATTTTCCATAGCAAAGAAATGTAGATTTTATATCTATTTTTTTTATTTGATTTGATACGTTGTGGTCAATCACGTAAGATTGGTTATTTAGTTGAAAGTACGGAAAGAGAGGGATTCGAACCCTCGGTAAACAAAAGTCTACATAACAGTTCCAATGTTACGCCTTCAACCACTCGGCCATCTCTCCGACATCAGGATTATGACTGAGTTCCTGGGTGAATAGCGAGTTATTCTTTAGATTATTGTTAATAGATACCTTTTTTGATCGGAAAAATTGGAAGTTGATAGAATATTTTTTTATAAAAAATGAGTCAGCTTTTATGTTAGTTCGTACTATAAAATTCCTTTGTTTGTGAGAAAATTTTCTCACAAAAGAAAAGTTAAAGGAAATAAAAAGAGTTATAGAATGGATTACTACCTATGCCAAGATTGCGTATAAATGGAAATTTTATTGATAAAACCTTTACAATTGTAGCCGATATCTTATTACGAGTCATTCCGACAACTTCCGGAGAAAAAGAGGCATTTACTTATTACAGAGATGGTGCGATTTGATTATCATTATCATTTTTTTTTATTGCTCACCGATTTGGAATAAAAAAAAATGAGTATTGAAAAATCTACGCTTTTGAAGGTGAAGTTTATAATATAAAAAAGCAATCCCTTCTGTCATGTATCCACGATTAGTGCAGCCTTAGATGCTTCAATTATGAATTCTAGTATTGAGCAAAAGGTTTTTACCTACGGTTCCCGTATTACAGATCAATCCTACTAGACTAATACAATATACGAATAGGAGGCACAGGGGAAGAAGCACTATGCCGCGAAATCAACAACACGAAAACTTTCTTCAAAAAGATTCCTTTTCTTTCTTCTTCTTTGGGATTGGGACTAATTAAAATGGTTGGAACAATAAACATCCATCTCGTCCGTACTTTGGATACCCGTATAACCATTGAAGACTGTTGAAGTGACTAATTCCTGGAAATTTAGGGGCGTTGAGAACAAAGAAATTGTTAGAGTTTTCTTTTTTATTTTTATCTAGTATGAATATGAATACACTTGGTAGTAAGAAAAGATATTTTACAGGAAGGTTGGCTAGGGATTTCTTGTAAAAACATTAGCCCCGCTTAGTTCATAATGACATCAAATTTTTCCATATATTTATTATTTTCATTATGCACCTAAAGGAGGAGCCGTATGAGATGAAAATCTCACATACGGTTCTGAAACGGAGAATTCATTAAAGCGAATGACGACCGTAACGGATGTCGGCTCAATCTGAAGGAAATTATGCGGAAGCATTACAGAATTATTATGAAGCTATGCGACTAGAAATTGACCCCTATGATCGAAGTTATATACTCTATAATATAGGCCTTATCCACACAAGTAATGGGGAACATACCAAAGCTTTAATTTAGAATATTATTTTCGGGCATTAGAACGAAACCCCTTTTTACCACAAGCTTTTAATAATATGGCTGTGATCTGTCATTACGTGCGACTATCTCCACTATAGAAAAAAGAACGAACAGCTAGTCAATGAAATACTAGAAACAAAAAAAAGGCTTTCTACATAAGCATCGTCCAAAATGATTTTTTATCAGCTGTAGCAAATAAATAAACTTCATGGATCGAAATATGAAGTGAAGACTAGATATGCCTAAATACTTTATTTCTATGGATTAAAAAAGATTTAATTGATAGAGGAAGCACCGTAAAGATCAACTGGAAAGGTTTTGGACCGATACAACAAGAGCTGTTTATTTATATCATAATATGAGATAAATCTTAGGAATCTACTTATGTAATAGAGTGGATCCCCTAAGGTATTGAGCAGCGGTGTAGCATCAGATCCTAAAGACAGTAAGTCTTTTTCTTTTTTATGAAGTATGAAAAAAAGTCTTTTTCAACGATTCTATATAAATTTATATATGAAAGCGGGATAGTTACCTTTCAGAAAATTCTAATATCTAATAACAGTGGACATGCCTTTTTTTTCTGAAGGTAGGAGAAAAGATAAAACTTATTATTATTAGATTAATTAATATATTAATTAAATCAAAACGAAAGTTTGAAACTCATGTAATTACTCTCTTTTGTTTAATCCAAGAAAAACCGAATGAATATCTATAAGAAATCTCATTCAATTAGACATTCAATTAGATATAAATTTAAAGTAGGTTAAAGTGAAAAAAACTGGTACACCAAAACAAAAGAGTTGGTTGTCGAGCCGTATGAGGCAGGAAACTCTCAAGTACGGTTCTCAGGGAGGGAATTGACCCGCCTATTCCGACCGTGGAGAACAGGCCATTCAACAAGGAGATTCTGAAATGGCGGAGGCTTGGTTTGCTCAAGCCGCTGAGTATTGGAAACAGGCTATAACGCTTACTCCTGGTAATTATATTGAAGCACAGAATTGGTGGACGATCACGAGGCGCTTCGAATAAGAACTTTTTCTTTGTTTCTTTTTTTTTTTTATTCTATAATATATCTTTATTTGTTTTTACAATTCATTTTTTTTTTGTTTCTTGGCCCTCTCTGTCAAATAAAACAGATTTTTTTTTTTATCAGAAGAACCAATCCCAGAAAAAAATTCATTATATCCTTTTCTCAAATCGTTCTATTTAATCTGGTATTCTCTAGGGATAAGTAGTACATGAATATGAGAATATCTATAATATCTATATCTAGTTTTTTCTATTTTTTTCTTTTCGACTATTAAAACGAATAAAAGGGATTTGAAAATGACTAAATATAAATACTAGAATGTTTTTTAGTAATGACTAATAAGCGGTTATTGAAATAGGATAATATCCTCTATTTAAAACATAAAAAATAGGCTATATTTCGGAACTTATAATTGAAATATGAATACACTAGATTAAGTTATAAAAAAAATTCTTTGTGTACCAATACTAATGTAAAGGTGCGAAAACGTTTTTTAATTAAAAAAAAAGTGGGGGGGGGGGGGGGGGGGGTCCGTTGAGCACCCTATGGATATGTCATAATAGATCCGAACACTTGCCCCAGATCGACTTCCAGATCATAATTGCTCTAGTGAATAACTAAAGAAAATGGATGAATAGATGGGAGATAGAAGAGAAAGAAAAAAATTCTAAGCATCTATCATCGGTTCACTAATTATTTGAGTGACTGTTGGCGGGTTTCTTTGTATGTGTTGTCCGGAAAGAGGAGGACTCAATGATTATTCGTTCGCCGGAACCAGAAGTCAAAATTTTGGTAGATAGGGATCCCATAAAAACTTCTTTCGAGGAATGGGCTAAACCCGGTCATTTCTCAAGAACAATAGCTAAGGGACCATCATTTAGCTATCGCAATTCTT